>NC_092174.1:47856172-47941172 GCF_045791955.1 Oncorhynchus clarkii lewisi
TATTGGATATAAGCCAGGAAGAACTATTGGATATAAGCCAGGAAGAACTATTGGATATAAGCCAGGAAGAACTATAGGATATAAGCCAGGAAGAACTATAGCCGGGAGGAACTGTATGAACTGTACCAGGAATACGACCAGGACTACGACCAGCACTACGACCAGCACTACGACCAGCACTACGACCAGGACTACGACCAAGACTACGACCAGGACTACGACCAGCACTACGACCAGGACTACGACCAGGACTACGACCAGGACTACGACCAGCACTACGACCAGGACTACGACCAGGACTACGACCAGGACTACGACCAGCACTACAACCAGGACTATGACCAAGACTATGACCAGGACTACGACCAGGAATACAACCAGGAATACGACCAGGACTACGACCAGCACTACGACCAGGACTACGACCAGCACTACGACCAGGACTACGACCAGCACTACGACCAGGAATACGACGAGCACTATGACCAGCACTACAACCAGGACTACGACCAGGACTACGACCAGGACTACGACCAGGAATACAACCAGGAATACGACCAGGACTACGACCAGGAATACGACCAGCACTACGACCTGGACTACGACCAGGACTATGACCAGCACTACGACCAGGACTACGACCAGCACTACAACCAGGAATACGACCAGCACTACGACCAGCACTACAACCAGGACTACGACCAGGACTACGACCAGGACTACGACCAGGAATACAACCAGGAATATGACCAGGACTACAACCAGGATTACGACCAGGACTACAACCAGGAATACGACCAGGACTATGACCAGGAATACAACCAGGAATACGACTTTCCCGGTAGTCGAAGTTAGGGCAAGGGTTGCTTCCAGGGACATATCAGGGATTGTAACATACTCTGTTTCACGGAAACATGTCTCTCTCGGGATATGCTATCGGAGACGGTACAGCCACCTGGATTCTTTGTGCGTCGCGCCGACTGGAATAATCATCTCTCCGGGAAGAAGAAGGGCGGGGGTGTATGTTTCATGATTAACGACTCATGGTGTAATTGTAACAACATACGGGAACTCAAGTCCTTTTGTTCACCTGACCTAGAATTCCTCACAATCAAATGCCAACTGTATTATCTCCCAAGAGAATTCTTGGTGGTTATTGTCACAGCCGTGTACACCCCCCTCCCCACTCAAGCCGATACCACGACGGCCCTCAAAGTACTACACTGGACTTTATACAAACTGGACACTATATATCCTGAGGCTGCATTTATTATAACTGGAGATTTTAACAAAGAACATTTGAGAACAAGGATACCTAAATTCTATCAGCTTGTTGACTGTAGCACTCGCCTGGCAAAACACTGGCTCACTGCTACTCTAACTTCCGCAATGCATACAAGGCCCTCCCCTGCCTTCCTTTAGGCAAATCTGACCACGACTCCATCTTGCTCCTCTCTTCCTATAGACAGAAACTCAAACAGGATGCATCCGTGCTAAGGACTAGTCATTGCTGGTCTGACCAAACGAAATCCACGCATCAAGATTGTTTTGATCACGCGGACTGGGACAGCTATTGGGGATGTTTACCTACTGTTACCTATGTTTACCTGCTGTTACCTATGTTTACCTACTGTTACCTATGTTTACCTACTGTTACCTATGTTTACCTACTGTTACCTATGTTTACCTACTGTTACCTATGTTTACCTACTGTTACCTATGTTTACCAACTGTGACTATTAAAACCTACCCTAACCAGAAACAGATGGCGGCATTCACGCAAAACTATCAAGACATTTAAACGTGTTAACCCTCGCAAGGCTGCTGGCCCAGACGGCATCCCCAGCCGCGTCCTCAGAGCATGCACAGACTAGCTGGCTGGTGTGTTTACAGAAATATTCAGTCTCTCCCTATCCCAGTCTGCTGTCCCCACTTGCTATGTCACCTATATGTCAATACATTTATGTCTGGGAGAACAAGCACAGGAGAATAAATTGGACATTTCATTGAGTGATGCACTGCTGCTCACATCCCCAGAAGGATGAATCAATACCCTTCATCCTGTGTTTGTGTGTGTGTGTGTGTATGTGTGTGTGTATATGTGTGTGTGTGTGTTTCCTGTGTGTGTGTATATGTGTATGTGTCTATATATGTGTGTGTGTGTGTGTGTTTCCTGTGTGTGTGTGTATATGTTTGTGTGTGTATATGTGTGTGTTTGTGTGTGTGTGTGTGTGTGTGTGTGTGTGTGTGTGTGTGTGTGTGTGTGTGTGTGTGTGTGTGTGTGTGTGTGTGTGTGTGTGTGTGTGTGTGTGTGTGTGTGTGTGTGTTGATGTGTGTGAATCCTCATTTAATCAGACAGGCTCACTCAGTGCATATTGACATTTCAAACTCAGAGAACATGTTTCTTCTGCCTGGCTTGGCAAGTGTTATTAAATATGGATGACTCATTCAGAATATTTATGGAAAAGTCTGTCTGTCTGTCTGTCTGTCTGTCTGTCTGTCTGTCTGTCTGTCTGTCTGTCTGTCTGTCTGTTCAACCTCTCTTTCGTATCTTCTGAGATCCCCAAAGATTGGAAAGCCGCCGCGGTCCACCCCCTCTTCAAAGGGGGAAGACACTCTAGACCCAAACTGTTATAGACCTATATCCATCCTGCCCTGCCTTTCTAAGGTCTTCGAAAGCCAAGTTAACAAAGTTAACAAACAGACCACCGACCATTTTGAATCCCATCGTACCTTCTCCACTATGTCATTTGGTTTCCGAGCTGGTCATGGGTGCACCTCAGCCACGCTGAAGGTCCTAAATGATATCATAACTGCCATCGATAAGAGACAACACTGTGCAGCCGTATTCATCGACCTGGCCAAGGCTTTCGACTCTGTCAATCACCATGTTCTTATCGGCAGACTCAACAGCTTTGGTTTCTCAAATTATTGCCTCTCCTGGTTCACCAACTACTTCTCAGATAGAGTTCAGTGTGTTAAATTGGAGGGACTGTTGTCCGGACCTCTGGCAGTCTCTATGGGGTGCCACAGGGTTCAATTCTCGGGTCAACTCTCTTCTCTGTATACATTAATGATGTTGCTCTTGCTGCGGGTGATTCTGTGATCCACCTCTACACAGACGACACCATTCTGTATACTTCTGGCCCCTCCTTGGGCACTGTGTTAACTAACCTCCAGACGAGCTTCAATGCCATACAACTCTCCTTCCATGGCCTCCAACTGCTCTTAAATGCAAGTAAAACTAAATGCATGCTCTTCAACCAATCGCTACCCGCCTGCCCAACAAAGCCTCCTCCACCCATGCTGCCAAACATACCCTCGTAAAACTGACTATCCTACCAATCCTCGACTTCAGCGATGTCCTTTACAAAATAGCTTCCAACAAGCTACTCAGCGAATTGGATGCAGTCTATCACAGTGCCATCCGTTTTGTCACCAAAGCCCCATACACTACCCACCACTGCGACCTGTATGCTGTCTCTGGCCCTCGCTACATATTCGTCGCCAAACCCACTGGCTCCAGGTCATCTACAAGTCTCTGCTAGGTAAAGCTCCGCCTTATCTCAGTTCACTGGTCACCATAGCAACACCCACCCGTAGTATGCGCTCCACCAGGTATATCTCACTGGTCATCCCCAAAGCCAATTCCTACCTTTACCCACCTTTCCTTCCAGTTTTCTGCTGCCAATGACTGGAACGAACTGCAACAATCTCTGAAGCTGGAGACTCATATCTCCCTCACTAGCTTTAAGCATCAGCTGTCAGAACAGTTCACAGATCACTGCACCTGTACATAGCCCATCTGTAAATAGCCCATCCAATTTACCTCATCCCCATACTGTATTTATTTATCTTGCTCCTTTGCACCCCAGTATCTCTACTTGCACATTTATCTTCTGCACATCTATCACTCCAGTGATTAATTGCGAAATTGTAATTATTTCGCCACCATGGCCTATTTATTGCCTTACCTCCCTTATCTTACCTCATATGCACATGCTGTATATAGACTTTCCTATTGTGTTATTGACTGTACGTTTGTTTATTCCATGTGTAACTCTGTGTTGTTGTTTGTGTCACACTGCTTTGCTTAATCTTGGCCAGGTCGCAGTTGTAAATGAGAACTTGTTCTCAACTAGCCTACCTGGTTAAATAAAGATGACATTTAAAAAATTAAAAAATAATTGTTAAATACTGTATTAGCCATTTCTGAGACTCACTTAGATGATAAAGGTTAAATAAAGGTGATTTTTTATTTTTTTAAATATAAAAAAATAACTATTCCTACCTGCTTAAACATACATCAGCTCCACAGGTAACTTCCACAAAGCTGAGAACGATCTGAGAGACAAGGCAAGAAGGGCCTTCTACGCCATCAAAAGGAACATCAAATTCAACATACCAATTAGGATCTGGCAAAAAATACTTGAATCAGTTATAGAACCCATTGCCCTTTATGGTTGTGAGGTCTGGGGTCCGCTCACCAACCAAGACTTCACAAAATGGGACAAACACCAAATTGAGACTCTGCACGCAGAATTCTGCAAAAATATCCTATGTGTACAACGTAGAACACCAAATAATGCATGCAGAGCAGAATTTGGCCGATACCCACTAATTATCAAAATTCAGCAAATAAACTCTACAACCACCTAAAAGGAAGCGATTCCCAAACCTTCCATAACAAAGCCACCACCTATACAGAGAGATGAACCTGGTGAAGAGTCCCTTAAGCAAGCTCTGCTGGTCCTGGGGCTCTGTTCACAAACACAAACACACCCTACAGAGCCCCAGGACAGCAGCACAATTATACCCAACCAAATCATGAGAAAACAAAAAGATAATTACTTGACACATTTGGAAAGAATTAACAAAGAAACAGAGCAAACTAGAATGTTATTTGGCCCCAAACAGAGAGTACACAGTGGCAGAATACCTGACCACTGTGACTGACCCTAAACAGAGAGTACACAGCGGCAGAATACCTGACCACTGTGACTGACCCTAAACAGAGAGTACACAGTGGCAGAATACCTGACCACTGTGACTGACCCTAAACAGAGAGTACACAGCGGCAGAATACCTGACCACTGTGACTGACCCTAAACAGAGAGTACACAGTGGCAGAATACCTGACCACTGTGACTGACCCTAAACAGAGAGTACACAGCGGCAGAATACCTGACCACTGTGACTGACCCTAAACAGAGAGTACACAGTGGCAGAATACCTGACCACTGTGACTGACCCAAATTTAAGGAAAGCTTTGACTATGTACAGACTCAGTGAGCATAGCCTTGCTATTTAAAAAGGCCGCCGTAGGCAGACATGGCTCTCAAGACAGGCTATAGGCACACTGCCCACAAAATGAGGTGGAAACTGAGCTGTACTTCCTAACCTCCTGCCAAATGTATGACCATATTAGAGACACATATTTCCCTCAGATTACACAGATACACAAAAAAATGGAAAACAAACCCAATTTCGATTATCTCCCATATCTACTGGGTGAAATACCACAGTGTGCCATCATAGCAGCAAGATGTGTGACCTGTTGCCACAAGAAAAGGGCAACCAGTGAAGAACAAACACCATTGTAAATACAACCCATATTTATGCTTATTTATTTGACCTTTTGCACTTGATCTATTCGCACATCGTTACAACACTTTATATAGACATAATATGACATTTGAAATGTGTCTATTCCTTTGGAACTTGTGAGTGTAGTGTAAACTGTTTATTTGTTATTGTTTATTTCACTTTTGTTTATCTATTTCACTTGCTTTGACAATGTTAACATATGTTTTCCATGCCAATAAAGCCCCTTGAATTGAGAGAGAGAGAGAGAGAGAGAGAGAGAGAGAGAGAGAGAGAGGGGGGAGTGAGAGAGAGAGGGGGAGTGAGAGAGAGAGAGAGAGGGGGGAGTGAGAGAGAGAGGAGAGAGAGAGAGAGAGAGAGGGGGGAGTGAGAGAGAGAGCGAGAGAGAGAATGAAAGAGAGAGAGAGAGAGAGGGGGGGGAGTGAGAGAGAGAGGAGAGAGGGTTGAGAGAGAATGAAAAGAGAGAGAGAGAGAGAGAGAGAGAGAGAGAGGTGATTTCTTTAGCAGAAAAGATTCTTAGACAGTTAAGAGGGGAAATGAAATCATGCTGTCTTGCCACCTGTACATCCTCACAGTAGTTAGAGAGCAGGAGAGGGAGGAAGAGCGGAAGAGAAAACCAAAATACAGGAGGACAAGAGACATCAATTTAGAAAAAATGAAAAGGCCACCTGTGCCTACCTTGTGGTCGATGATACCGCTGTATCCCTGTAGGACTGTAGGGTGAGGAGGTGGGGTACTGGTGGTCTGCTGCTGCTCAGTCTGCCATCTTCTTCTTGCTACATCACTCCCATCTCTGGACCTCTCCGCCGCGGCCGCGTTGGTGGTACCATGGAAACCAGCGTGGTAGATTAAGAACAGGCTGCCACACAGAGTTATGACGAGGAGTAAAGATAACCCATGGCGCTGAGGGAACAAACACACAGAGAGAGAGGAGAGAATGGAGAGAGAGAGAGGACAGAGAGAGAGAGGGAGAGAGGAGAGAATGGAGAGAGGAGAGAGAGAGGAGAGAGAGGAGAGGAGAGAATGGAGAGAGAGGAGCGAGAGAGGAGAGAGAGAGGAGAGAGAGGAGAGAGAGAGGAGCGAGAGAGGAGAGAGAGAGAGAGGAGAGAGAGAGAGGAGAGAGAGAGAGGAGAGAATGGAGAGAGAGAGGAGCGAGAGAGGAGAGAGAGAGGAGAGAGAGGAGAGAGAGAGGAGCGAGAGAGGAGAGAGAGAGAGAGGAGAGAGAGAGGAGAGAGAGAGGAGCGAGAGGGGAGAGAGAGAGAGAGGAGAGAGAGAGAGGAGAGAGAGAGAGGAGAGAATGGAGAGAGAGAGGAGCGAGAGAGGAGAGAGAGAGGAGAGAGAGGAGAGAGAGAGGAGCGAGAGAGGAGAGAGAGAGAGAGGAGCGAGAGAGGAGAGAGAGAGAGAGAGAGAGAGAGAGAGAGAGAGAGAGAGAGAGAGAGAGAGAGAGAGAGAGAGAGAGAGAGAGAGAGAGAGAGGGAGAGAATGGAGAGAGAGAGGAGCGAGAGAGGAGAGAGAGAGGAGGAGGAGAGAGAGAGGGGGGAGTGAGAGAGAGAGAGAGAGAGAGAGAGAGAGAGAGAGAGAAAGAGAGAGAGAGAGAGTAGAGAGAGATAGAAAGAGAGGAGAGAGAGAGAGCGAGAGAGAGAGAGAGAGAGAGAGAGAGAGAGAGAGAGAGAGAGAGAGAGAGATAGAAAAAGAGGCGAGAGAGAGAGAGACAGAGAGAAAGAGATAGAAAGAGAGGAGAGAGAGAGAGAGAGAGAGAGAGGACAGAGAGAGAGAGAGAGAGAGAGAGAGAGAGAGAGAGGACAGAGAGAGAGAGACAGAGGACAGAGAGAGTGAGATGTTGACAAATTACCCAGATTACAGTCCACTAACTATTCCGTGATTGAAACCTCATGCTGAGTGTTGTCCCATATTAACATTAAGAGATTAGGATCACTTTATTGGGCAACCTGAAATGTGACTTCCTCTTTTAACCCAAAAATACCCATACATATCCTGGCTTTGGAGTGGTACGGAGGGTCGCCACACTGGGGCATCTGGTTTCTGCCTTGCTCAAGGGCACAACACCAGGAAAGGGCATCTATGATACCAGCCACCCTCCAGTTGGCGCATTACAACAAAAAACACGGAGGAAAAAATCACGGGACCAGGGTAACATAATCAGAGATAGTAAAGGCCAGGGTAACATAACCAGAGATAGTAAAGGCCAGGGTAACATAACCAGAGATATTAAAGGCCAGGGTAACATAACCAGAGATATTAAAGGCCAGGGTAACATAACCAGAGATAGTAAAGGCCAGGGTAACATAGCCAGAGATATTAAAGGCCAGGGCAACATAACCAGAGATATTAAAGACCAGGGCAACATAACCAGAGATAGTAAAGGCCAGGGTAACATAACCAGAGATAGTAAAGGCCAGGGTAACATAGCCAGAGAGAGTAAAGGCCAGGGTAACATAACCAGAGATAGTAAAGGCCAGGGTAACATAACCAGAGATAGTAAAGGCCAGGGTAACATAACCAGAGATAGTAAAGGCCAGGGTAACATAACCAGAGATAGTAAAGGCCAGGGTAACATAGCCAGAGATATTAAAGGCCAGGGTAATATAACCAGAGATAGTAAAGGCCAGGGTAACATAACCAGAGATAGTAAAGGCCAGGGTAACATAACCAGAGATAGTAAAGGCCAGGGTAATATAACCAGAGATATTAAAGGCCAGGGTAACATAGCCAGAGATAGTAAAGGCCAGGGTAACATAACCAGAGATATTAAAGACCAGGGTAACATAACCAGAGATAGTAAAGGCCAGGGTAACATAACCAGAGATAGTAAAGGCCAGGGTAACATAACCAGAGATAGTAAAGGCCAGGGTAATATAACCAGAGATATTAAAGGCCAGGGTAACATAACCAGAGATAGTAAAGGCCAGGGTAACATAACCAGAGATAGTAAAGGCCAGGGTAACATAGCCAGAGATAGTAAAGGCCAGGGTAACATAGCCAGAGATAGTAAAGGCCAGGGTAACATAACCAGAGATAGTAAAGGCCAGGGTAATATAACCAGAGATAGTAAAGGCCAGGGTAACATAACCAGAGATAGTAAAGGCCAGGGTAACATAACCAGAGATAGTAAAGGCCAGGGTAACATAACCAGAGATATTAAAGGCCAGGGTAACATAACCAGAGATAGTAAAGGCCAGGGTAACATAGCCAGAGATAGTAAAGGCCAGGGCAACATAACCAGAGATAGTAAAGGCCAGGGTAACATAACCAGAGATAGTAAAGGCCAGGGTAACATAACCAGAGATAGTAAAGGCCAGGGTAATATAACCAGAGATATTAAAGGCCAGGGTAACATAGCCAGAGATAGTAAAGGCCAGGGTAACATAACCAGAGATAGTAAAGGCCAGGGTAACATAACCAGAGATATTAAAGGCCAGGGTAACATAACCAGAGATATTAAAGGCCAGGGTAACATAACCAGAGATAGTAAAGGCCAGGGTAATATAACCAGAGATATTAAAGGCCAGGGTAACATAGCCAGAGATAGTAAAGGCCAGGGTAACATAACCAGAGATAGTAAAGGCCAGGGTAACATAACCAGAGATATTAAAGGCCAGGGTAACATAACCAGAGATATTAAAGGCCAGGGTAACATAACCAGAGATAGTAAAGTCCAGGGTAACATAACCAGAGATATTAAAGGCCAGGGTAACATAACCAGAGATATTAAAGGCCAGGGTAACATAACCAGAGATAGTAAAGGCCAGGGTAACATAACCAGAGATAGTAAAGGCCAGGGTAACATAACCAGAGATATTAAAGGCCAGGGTAACATAACCAGAGATAGTAAAGGCCAGGGTAACATAACCAGAGATAGTAAAGGCCAGGGTAACATAACCAGAGATAGTAAAGGCCAGGGTAACATAACCAGAGATATTAAAGGCCAGGGTAACATAACCAGAGATATTAAAGGCCAGGGTAACATAACCAGAGATAGTAAAGGCCAGGGTAACATAACCAGAGATATTAAAGACCAGGGTAACATAACCAGAGATAGTAAAGGCCAGGGTAACATAGCCAGAGATAGTAAAGGCCAGGGTAACATAACCAGAGATATTAAAGGCCAGGGTAACATAACCAGAGATATTAAAGGCCAGGGTAACATAACCAGAGATAGTAAAGGCCAGGGTAACATAACCAGAGATATTAAAGGCCAGGGTAACATAACCAGAGATATTAAAGGCCAGGGTAACATAACCAGAGATAGTAAAGGCCAGGGTAACATAACCAGAGATATTAAAGGCCAGGGTAACATAACCAGAGATATTAAAGGCCAGGGTAACATAACCAGAGATAGTAAAGGCCAGGGTAACATAGCCAGAGATATTAAAGGCCAGGGTAACATAACCAGAGATATTAAAGGCCAGGGTAACATAACCAGAGATAGTAAAGGCCAGGGTAACATAACCAGAGATATTAAAGGCCAGGGTAACATAACCAGAGATAGTAAAGGCCAGGGTAACATAACCAGAGATAGTAAAGGCCAGGGTAACATAACCAGAGATATTAAAGGCCAGGGTAACATAACCAGAGATATTAAAGGCCAGGGTAACATAACCAGAGATAGTAAAGGCCAGGGTAACATAACCAGAGATATTAAAGGCCAGGGTAACATAACCAGAGATATTAAAGGCCAGGGTAACATAACCAGAGATAGTAAAGGCCAGGGTAACATAACCAGAGATAGTAAAGGCCAGGGTAACATAACCAGAGATAGTAAAGGCCAGGGTAACATAACCAGAGATAGTAAAGGCCAGGGTAACATAACCAGAGATATTAAAGGCCAGGGTAATATAACCAGAGATATTAAAGGCCAGGGTAACATAACCAGAGATAGTAAAGGCCAGGGTAACATAACCAGAGATAGTAAAGGCCAGGGTAATATAACCAGAGATAGTAAAGGCCAGGGTAACATAACCAGAGATAGTAAAGGCCAGGGTAACATAACCAGAGATAGTAAAGGCCAGGGTAACATAGCCAGAGATAGTAAAGGCCAGGGTAACATAACCAGAGATAGTAAAGGCCAGGGTAACATAACCAGAGATAGTAAAGGCCAGGGTAACATAACCAGAGATAGTAAAGGCCAGGGTAACATAACCAGAGATATTAAAGGCCAGGGTAACATAACCAGAGATATTAAAGGCCAGGGTAACATAACCAGAGATAGTAAAGGCCAGGGTAACATAACCAGAGATATTAAAGGCCAGGGTAACATAGCCAGAGATAGTAAAGGCCAGGGTAACATAACCAGAGATATTAAAGGCCAGGGTAACATAACCAGAGATATTAAAGGCCAGGGTAACATAGCCAGAGATAGTAAAGGCCAGGGTAACATAACCAGAGATAGTAAAGGCCAGGGTAACATAACCAGAGAGAGTAAAGGCCAGGGTAACATAACCAGAGATAGTAAAGGCCAGGGTAACATAACCAGAGATAGTAAAGGCCAGGGTAACATAACCAGAGATAGTAAAGGCCAGGGTAACATAACCAGAGATAGTAAAGGCCAGGGTAACATAACCAGAGATATTAAAGGCCAGGGTAACATAGCCAGAGATAGTAAAGGCCAGGGTAACATAACCAGAGATAGTAAAGGCCAGGGTAACATAACCAGAGATAGGGTAAATTGCAAGAAAGAATGATACGTTTTATTTAATCATGTTATCATAAAAAAAAAACATTTCCCTGAACACAATTTTTTTGCATCCATTGACAATTCGTTTGTTCTCGCATTTAGAAATGATTTCTTTGCAATATTTAGTTTTTTTATAAAAACTTTTGGGATGATGTTTTGCTTTCCATATAATTATTTTTAGAGCATTGCACCATATAATAACACTAGGACTCTATTACAGGTGTTTAAAGGGGAAATCCTTAATTGAAACACTAACAAAGTGAACTCCCCGCCACAGTTTCAGTAAAAACCTGAAGGATGGGCTGGAGAAATGCAACCACTCTCAAATTCATAGACAGAGCTATGGATGCAAGGACTGACCATCCATGATATTGAAATCATACATTTTAAACCTGTTTTGAGGATATATAGTGGTTGTTTACATTTATTTTTGTTTACAAACATTGGAGTAAAACAAGCTTGTTTGTTGGTCTGATGGGGTACCGCAGTTGAACTCGTGAGACATTCATACGTTATAATCTTTGAGAATCAAAGGGTACATATCATTAATTTATAAGTGCAAAAATTGATGTATCAACTGCAGATTGCCCCTTTGACAGGAAGTGACCTTCAGACAGCAGAACTACGCCATTTAAACGCCATCCATTAACCTGCGCCTGATTGTTTTTGTTTGTCCTCTGTTTTTTGTGAATGTCCTGCAAAATCATTATTTTAAATGTGGTCACCTTAATTCCACCGGTGGAAACACTGCTACTGCAACATGTAGACACCATCTTTTCACACGTGAGGAAAATAATAACACGTTTTCAACCCCAACATGTGAATCTGCAACCCCAACATGTGAATCTGCAACTCCACATGTGAATCTGCAACTCCACATGTGAATCTGCAACCCCACATGTGAATCTGCAACCCCAACATGTGAATCTGCAACTCCACATGTGAATCTGCAACTCCACATGTGAATCTGCAACCCCAACATGTGAATCTGCAACCCCAACATGTGAATCTGCAACTCCACATGTGAATCTGCAACCCCAACATGTGAATCTGCAACTCCACATGTGAATCTGCAACTCCACATGTGAATCTGCAACTCCACATGTGAATCTGCAACCCCAACATGTGAATCTGCAACTCCACATGTGAATCTGCAACCCCAACATGTGAATCTGCAACCCCAACATGTGAATCTGCAACCCCAACATGTGAATCTGCAACTCCACATGTGAATCTGCAACTCCACATGTGAATCTGCAACCCCAACATGTGAATCTGCAACCCCAACATGTGAATCTGCAACCCCAACATGTGAATCTGCAACGCCACATGTGAATCTGCAACCCCAACATGTGAATCTGCAACCCCAACATGTGAATCTGCAACGCCACATGTGAATCTGCAACCCCAACATGTGAAAGTGAGATTTTCACAGTTGGAGTTTTCTGACATGTAGATTTTCACGTGAATGTTTTTCACACGTGAAACTGCATGTCTGATTTTGAGGTGAAACATGTTATTCTCCTCAGGTGGTGTCAACACGTGAAAACGCAATTTCAAATCTGAAACTGAAATTTGTCATGTTTTTTTTGTACTGGCCAGCTCACTTCCTGACAGATTGTCCCCTTCAAACCCGGGATTCGAATTGCAGTTTCTGGCTCACCTCTCTAACCCCTAGGCTACATGGCGCACAAGTGCACTTCTTTTTACTAGAGCCCAGTCAAAAGTAGTGCACTATGTAGGGAATAGGCTGCAATTTGGGCATTGTTGTCCCCATAGGGACTCAAGTAATCTCAAGAAATACGTCTCTGCTGCTAAAGAAAGAAAGAAACCTGGCTCTTTTACACATTGTCCGATTGTTCTTTGTCTCCTAATCCTCAGAGACCATAGTTTGTTTTCGGAGTGATATTGTCCACAATAAAAGGTAAATGTGAAAGAAATGTTTAAATATCATTGATGGAATATGTAGGAATATGAGATTCTAGAATGTAATCCAAACTAATTCTAGAATAAAATGTGATTCTATTTCTGTAGGATACACTAGCCCAGAACGTCAAGATAAACACTATAGACTACACTAGCCTAGAACATCAAGATAAACACTATAGGGCTCTAAAAATGCGTGTCAATAATTCCTCCATGCCTCCAAAACACAATGAGCCGTTTCCCCATAAAGGAAAATAACCTGCACACACTTTACAGTAGATGACGTTGCTTCATGTCCTTTCCTACATTAATTACACAAAGAGCAAGTATTCAGTATTGGCAAGAAAAACAGGTCGTCATGGTTTCTAAGAAATATAATACATTTCAAGGTAACATATTTTTTAATAAATCATAAATCCATCCACACAGCTGGATGTCTATTGTTCATAGCTTTGTGTAATCTCCTTCTCAGCTGAGAACAGCTAGTGAATACTAGGCTATGAATACTGAACACTAGACTACAGACACTGAACACTAGGCTATGAATACTGAACACTAGACTACAGACACTGAACACTAGGCTATGAATACTGAACACTAGACTACAGATACTGAACACTAGACTACAGATACGGAACACTAGGCTACAGATACTGAACACTAGGCTACAGATACTGAACACTAGACTACAGATACTGAACACTAGGCTATGAATACTGAACACTAGACTACAGATACTGAACACTAGACTACAGATACTGAACACTAGGCTATGAATACTGAACACTAGACTACAGATACTGAACACTAGACTACAGATACGGAACACTAGGCTACAGATACTGAACACTAGACTACAGATACTGAACACTAGGCTATGAATACTGAACACTAGACTACAGATACTGAACACTAGACTACAGATACTGAACACTAGACTACAGATACTGAACACTAGGCTACAGATACTGAACACAAGGCTACAGATACTAAACACAAAGCTACAGATACTGAACACTAGGCTACAGATACTGAACACTAGGCTACAGATACTGGACACTAGACTACAGATACTGAACACTAGGCTACAGATACTGAACACTAGGCTACAGATACTGAACACTAGACTACAGATACTGAACACTAGACTACAGATACTGAACACTAGGCTACAAACACTACATATACTGAACACTAGGCTACAGATACTGAACACTAGGCTACAGATACTGAACACTAGACTACAGATACTGAACACTAGACTACAGATACTGAACACTAGACTACAGATACTGAACACTAGACTACAGATACTGAACACTAGGCTACAGATACTGAACACTAGACTACAGATACTGAACACTAGACTACAGATACTGAACACTAGGCTACAGATACTGAACACTAGGCTACAGATACTGAACACTAGACTACAGATACTGAACACTAGGCTACATATACTGAACACTAGACTACAGATACTGAACACTAGACTACAGATACTGAACACTAGACTACAGACACTACAGATACTGAACACTAGACTACAGACACTGAACACTAGACTACAGATACTGAACACTAGACTACAGATACTGAACACGAGACTACAGATACTGAACACTAGGCAACACACACTACAGATACTGAACACTAGACTACAGATACTGAACATTAGACTACAGATACTGAACACGAGACTACAGATACTGAACACTAGGCAACATACACTACAGATACTGAACACTAGACTACAGACACTACAGGTACTGAACACTAGGCTACAGATACTGAACACTAGGCTACAGATACTGAACACTAGACTACAGATACTGAACACTAGGCTACAGATACTGAACACTAGACTACAGATACTGAACACTAGACTACAGATACTGAACACTAGGCTACAGATACTGAACACAAGGCTACAGATACTGAACACAAGGCTACAGATACTGAACACAAGGCTACAGATACTGAACACTAGGCTAAGCTACAGTAGATTGAACAGCATTACAGTGACTACAACATGCAATACTGTAGAGAAAACAATAATTCAGATGCGCAGACAGACAGTTCTATTCAGATGTGCAGACAGACAGTTCTATTCAGCTGTGCAGACAGACAGTTCTATTCAGTTGTGCAGACAGACAGTTCTATTCAGTTGTGCAGACAGACAGTTATATTCAGATGTGCAGACGGACAGTTATATTCAGTTGTGCAGACAGACAGTTCTATTCAGATGTGCAGACAGACAGTTCTATTCAGCTGTGCAGACAGACAGTTCTATTCAGTTGTGCAGACAGACAGTTCTATTCAGCCGTGCAGACAGACAGTTATATTCAGTTGTGCAGACTGACAGTTATATTCAGATGTGCAGACAGACAGTTCCATTCAGTTGTGCAGATAGACAGTTATATTCAGCTGTGCAGACAGACAGTTCTATTCAGCTGTGCAGACAGACAGTTCTATTCAGTTGTGCAGACAGACAGTTCTATTCAAATGTGCAGACAGACAGTTCTATTCAGTTGTGCAGACAGACAGCTCTATTCAGTTGTGCAGACAGACAGTTATATTCAGATGTGCAGACAGACAGTTATATTCAGTTGTGCAGACAGACAGTTCTATTCAGATGTGCAGACAGACAGTTCTATTCAGCTGTGCAGACAGACAGTTCTATTCAGTTGTGCAGACAGACAGTTATATTCAGATGTGCAGACAGACAGTTCTATTCAGCCGTGCAGACAGACAGTTCTATTCAGTTGTGCAGACTGACAGTTATATTCAGATGTGCAGACAGACAGTTCCATTCAGTTGTGCAGAAAGACAGTTATATTCAGATGTGCAGACAGACAGTTCTATTCAGCTGTGCAGACAGACAGTTCTATTCAGTTGTGCAGACAGACAGTTATATTCAGATGTGCAGACAGAAAGTTTTATTCAGTTGTGCAGACATACAGTTCTATTCAGATGTGCAGACAGACTGTTCTATTCAGTTGTGCAGACATACAGTTCTATTCAGATGTGCAGACAGACAGTTCTATTCAGATGTGCAGACAGACTGTTCTATTCAGTTGTGCAGACAGACAGTTCTATTCAGTTGTGCAGGCAGACAGTTACATTCAGATGTGCAGACAGACAGTTCTATTCAGTTGTGCAGACAGACAGTTCTAGCCTAAGAATAGACATGACAATAATAGTTCAACAACATCCTACCATGGTGACTAGTTCAACAAGATCCTACCATGGTGTCTAGTTCAACAAGATCCTACCATGGTGACTAGTTCAACAAGATCCTACCATGGTGTCTAGTTCAACAATATCCTACTATGGTGACTAGTTCAACAAGATCCTACCATGGTGTCTAGTTCAACAAGATCCTACCATGGTGTCTAGTTCAACAAGATCCTACCATGGTGTCTAGTTCAACAAGATCTTACCATGGTGTCTAGTTCAAAATATCTTACCATGGTGTCAAGTTCAACTAGATCTTACCATGGTGTCTAGTTCAACAAGATCTGACCATGATGTCTAGTTCAACAAGATCCTACCATGGTGTCTAGTTCAACAAGATCCGACCATGATGTCGAGTTCAACAAGATCCGACCATGATGTCGAGTTCAACAATATCCTACCATTTTGCAGCACCTCTCCGTCTTATTTGTTGTAGTGTGCACTCGTAGCTCCAGTTTTCCTCATGCTATCGGTCCGTTTCTATAGAACAGCAGCAGGATAATATCTTCTCCTTGCATCCCATCACTCTCACTCTGTCATCAATATGGTGCTGTGTTGGGGATGTCTCCTTTCTCTAGCAGCGCTGTATGTGTCAGATCACCGACTGTGTAGAAACGGACCTGAAGCCAAGCGCGATACACAGTGTAGAGGACAGATGTTGCCTGTTGGAGTACAGCATGGTCTTAAAGCTCACAGCGTTTCGGGTCTGAAGGTAGAAAGCAACGACAGGTTCCTCTCTGTAACCAATAAGGACACTGGAATACAGAGCAGCTCCACAATAACCACGCAAGTGCGAGCAACAGTGGTTTATTCAATCCATGGTGCTGAACTGAAACGGCCGTTGTGTCGGATCCTAGATATTTCACTTTGGATGCGTGCTGGTTGTCCGTAGCTCTGAATGACTTGTACAGCTGTTTGAATGACACATTGACTTATTCCAATTAATGAAGGAGAATAATTATCTCCCTGCCGGGTATATTGACATCAGTGTGCAGAGTGATTGTGAGAGCACTGGATCGTAAAATTCCACTCTGGGTTGTTTCAGCATTATAATCTTCTGAAAATAATATCTGAATGGTCCTGAGAGACAATATATGTCCTATGGAACCTGGCTAACAGTCCCTATATAGAGCCCTATGGAACCTGGTTAACAGTCCCTATATAGAGCCCTATAGAACCTGGTCAATAGTCCCTATATAGAGCCCTATGGAACCTGGTTAACAGTCCCTATATAGAGCCCTATGGAACCTGGTTAACAGTCCCTATATAGAGCCCTATGGAACCTGGTCAACAGTCCCTATATAGAGCCCTATGGAACCTGGTTAACAGTCCCTATATAGAGCCCTATGGAACCTGGTTAACAGTCCCTATATATAGCCCTATGGAACCTGGTCAACAGTCCCTATATAGAGCCCTATGGAAGCTGGTCAACAGTCCCTATATAGAGCCATATGGAAGCTGGTCAACAGTCCCTATATAGAGCCCTATAGAACCTGGTCAATAGTCCCTATATAGAGCCCTATGGAACCTGGTTAACAGTCCCTATATAGAGCCCTATGGAACCTGGTTAACAGTCCCTATATAGAGCCCTATGGAACCTGGTCAACAGTCCCTATATAGAGCCCTATGGAACCTGGTCAACAGTCCCTATATATAGCCCTATGGAACCTGGTCAACAGTCCCTATATAGAGCCCTATGGAACCTGGTCAACAGTCCCTATATAGAGCCCTATGGAAGCTGGTCAACAGTCCCTATATAGAGCCCTATGGAAGCTGGTCAACAGTCCCTATATAGAGCCCTATGGAACCTGGTTAACAGTCCCTATATAGAGCCCTATGGAACCTGGTTAACAGTCCCTATATAGAGCCCTATGGAACCTGGTTAACAGTCCCTATATAGAGCCCTATGGAACCTGGTCAACAGTCCCTATATAGAGCCCTATGGAAGCTGGTCAACAGTCCCTATATAGAGCCCTATGGAAGCTGGTCAACAGTCCCTATATAGATCCCTATGGAACCTGGTCAATAGTACCTATATAGAGCCCTATGGAACCTGGTCAACAGTCTCTATATAGAGTCCTTTGGAACCTGGTTAACAGTCCCTATATAGAGCCCTACAGAAGCTGGTCAACAGTCCCTATATAGAGTCCTATGGAACCTGGTTAACAGTCCCTATATAGAGTCCTATGGAACCTGGTTAACAGTCCCTATATAGAGTCCTATGGAACCTGGTCAACAGTCCCTATATAGAGTCCTATGGAACCTGGTTAACAGTCCCTATATAGAGCCCTATGGAACCTGGTCAACAGTCCCTATATAGAGCCCTATGGAACTCGTCAGTCTATTCTTGTTCTGAGAAAGGAAGGAGAACAACGCTGTGTTCTACTCCCTTCACAAAACAGTGCAAACTGGCTCTAACCAGAATAGAAAGAGGAGTGGGAGGCCCCAGTGCACAACAGAGCAAGAGGACAAGTACATAAGAGTGTCTAGTTTGAGAAACAGACGCCTCACAAGTCCTCAGCTGGCAGCTTCATTAAATTGTACCCGCAAAACACCAGTCTCAATGTTAACAGTGAAGAGGCGACTCCAGGATGCTGGCCTTCTAGGCAGAATTCTTCTGTCCAGTCTCAACGTTAACAGTGAAGAGGTGACTCCGGGATGCTGACCTTCTAGGCAGAGTTCCTCTGTCCAGTGTCCGTGTTCTTTTGCCCATCTTAATCTTTTATTTTTATTGGCCAGTCTGAGATATGGCTTTTTCTTTGCAATTCTGCCTAAAAGGCCAGCCTCCCTCTTTACTGTTGAAGCTGAGACTGGTGTTTTGCGGGTACTATTTAATGAGGCTGCCAGTTGAGGACTTGTGAGGTGTCTGTACAACACACAACATCAACAACAACCGTGGAAACAATTTGGATATTAATGAATGCGCAGCTCCAGTATTTCTAATGAGGCGGATGGCGGAGGCAGACTAGTCAGTAACCTAGATCAGATACAGAGGTAGGGAGGGTGGAGAACCTTGATCAGATACAGAGGTAGGGAGGGTGGAGAACCTTGATCAGATAGAGACGTAGGGAGGGTGGAGAACCTTGATCAGATAGAGAGGTAGGGAGGGTGGATAACCTTGATCAGATAGAGAGGTAGGGAGGGTGGAGAACCTTGATCAGATAGAGACTTAGGGAGGGTGGAGAACCTTGATCAGATAGAGACGTAGGGAGGGTGGAGAACCTTGATCAGATAGAGAGGTAGGGAGGGTGGAGAACCTTGATCAGATAGAGAGGTAGGGAGGGTGGAGAACCTTGATCAGATAGAGACGTAGGGAGGGTGGAGAACCTTGATCAGATAGAGAGGTAGGGAGGGTGGAGAACCTTGATCAGATAGAGACGTAGGGAGGGTGGAGAACCTTGATCAGATAGAGAGGTAGGGAGGGTGGAGAACCTTGATCAGATAGAGACGTAGGGAGGGTGGAGAACCTTGATCAGATAGAGAGGTAGGGAGGGTGGAGAACCTTGATCAGATAGAGAGGTAGGGAGGGTGGAGAACCTTGATCAGATAGAGAGGTAGGGAGGGTGGATAACCTTGATCAGATAGAGAGGTAGGGAGGGTGGAGAACCTTGATCAGATACAGAGATAGGGAGGGTGGAGAACCTTGATCAGATAGAGACGTAAGGAGGGTGGAGAACCTTGATCAGATAGAGACGTAGGGAGGGTGGAGAACCTTGATCAGATACAGAGGTAGGGAGGGTGGAGAACTTTGGTCAGAATCATAGGTAGGGAGGTTGGAGAACCTTGATCAGATAGAGAGGTAGGGAGGGTGGAAAACCTTGATCAGATAGAGACGTAGGTAGGGTGGAGAACCTTGATCAGATACAGAGGTAGGGAGGGTGGAGAACCTTGATCAGATAGAAAGCTAAGGAGGGTGGAGAACCTTGATCAGATAGAAAGCTAAGGAGGGTGGAGAATATTGATCAGATACAGAGGTAGGGAGGGTGGAGAACGTGGGTCAAATAGAGACGTAGGGGGGTGGAGAACCTTGATCAGATACAGAGGTAGGGAGGGTGGAGAACGTGGGTCAAATAGAGACGTAGGGGGGTGGAGAACCTTGATCAGATAGAGCGGTAGGGAGGGTGGAGAACGTGGGTCAAATAGAGACGTAGGGGGGTGGAGAACCTTGATCAGATAGAGAGGTAGGAAGGGTGGAGAACCTTGATCAGATACAGAGGTAGGGAGGGTGGAGAACCTTGATCAGATACAGAACTAGGGAGGGTGGAGAACATTGATCAGTTACAGAGGTAGGGAGGGGGGAGAACCTTGATCAGATACAGAGGTAGGGAGGGTGGAGAACATTGATCAGATACAGAGGTAGGGAGGGTGGAGAACGTGGGTCAAATAGAGACGTAGGGGAGTGGAGAACCTTGATCAGATAGAGAGGTAGGAAGGGTGGAGAACCTTGATCAGATACAGAGGTAGGGAGGGTGGAGAACCTTGATCAGATGCAGAACTAGGGAGGGTGGAGAACCTTGATCAGATAGAAAGCTAAGGAGGGTGGAGAACCTTGGTCAGATACAGAAGTAGGGAGGGTGGAGAACCTTGATCAGATAGAGAGGTAGGGAGGGTGGAGAACCTTGATCAGATACAGAAGTAGGGAGGGCGGAGGACCTTGATCAGATCGAAAGCTAAGGAGGGTGGAGAACCTTGATCAGATACAGAGGTAAGGAGGGTGGAGAACCTTGATCAGATACAGAGGTAAGGAGGGTGGAGAACCTTGATCAGATAGAGACGTAGGGAGGGTGGAGAACCTTGATCAGATAGAGAGGTAGGGAGGGTGGAGAACCTTGATCAGATAGAGACGTAGGGAGGGTGGAGAACCTTGATCAGATAGAGAGGTAGGGAGGGTGGAGAACCTTGATCAGATAGAGACGTAGGGAGGGTGGAGAACCTTGATCAGATAGAGAGGTAGGGAGGGTGGATAACCTTGATCAGATAGAGAGGTAGGGAGGGTGGAGAACCTTGATCAGATACAGAGATAGGGAGGGTGGAGAACCTTGATCAGATAGAGACGTAAGGAGGGTGGAGAACCTTGATCAGATAGAGACGTAGGGAGGGTGGAGAACCTTGATCAGATACAGAGGTAGGGAGGGTGGAGAACTTTGGTCAGAATCATAGGTAGGGAGGTTGGAGAACCTTGATCAGATAGAGAGGTAGGGAGGGTGGAAAACCTTGATCAGATAGAGACGTAGGTAGGGTGGAGAACCTTGATCAGATACAGAGGTAGGGAGGGTGGAGAACCTTGGTCAGAAACATAGGTAGGGAGATTGGAGAACCTTGATCAGATACAGAGGTAGGGAGGGTGGAGAACCTTGATCAGATAGAAAGCTAAGGAGGGTGGAGAACCTTGATCAGATAGAAAGCTAAGGAGGGTGGAGAATATTGATCAGATACAGAGGTAGGGAGGGTGGAGAACGTGGGTCAAATAGAGACGTAGGGGGGTGGAGAACCTTGATCAGATACAGAGGTAGGGAGGGTGGAGAACGTGGGTCAAATAGAGACATAGGGGGGTGGAGAACCTTGATCAGATAGAGCGGTAGGGAGGGTGGAGAACGTGGGTCAAATAGAGACGTAGGGGGGTGGAGAACCTTGATCAGATAGAGAGGTAGGAAGGGTGGAGAACCTTGATCAGATACAGAGGTAGGGATGGTGGAGAACCTTGATCAGATACAGAACTAGGGAGGGTGGAGAACATTGATCAGTTACAGAGGTAGGGAGGGGGGAGAACCTTGATCAGATACAGAGGTAGGGAGGGTGGAGAACATTGATCAGATACAGAGGTAGGGAGGGTGGAGAACGTGGGTCAAATAGAGACGTAGGGGAGTGGAGAACCTTGATCAGATAGAGAGGTAGGAAGGGTGGAGAACCTTGATCAGATACAGAGGTAGGGAGGGTGGAGAACCTTGATCAGATGCAGAACTAGGGAGGGTGGAGAACCTTGATCAGATAGAAAGCTAAGGAGGGTGGAGAACCTTGGTCAGATACAGAAGTAGGGAGGGTGGAGAACCTTGATCAGATAGAGAGGTAGGGAGGGTGGAGAACCTTGATCAGATACAGAAGTAGGGAGGGCGGAGGAACTTGATCAGATCGAAAGCTAAGGAGGGTGGAGAACCTTGATCAGATACAGAGGTAAGGAGGGTGGAGAACCTTGATCAGATACAGAGGTAAGGAGGGGGGAGAACCTTGATCAGATAGAGAGGCAGGGAGGGTGGAGAACCTTGATCAGATAGAGAGGTAGGGAGGGTGGAGAACCTTGATCAGATACAGAAGTAGGGAGGGCGGAGGACCTTGATCAGATAGAAAGCTAAGGAGGGTGGAGATCCTTGATCAGATATAGAGGTAAGGAGGGTGGAGAACCTTGATCAGATACAGAGGTAAGGAGGGTGGAGAACCTTGATCAGATGCAGAGGTAGGGAGGGGGGAGAACCTTGATCAGATAGAGAGGTAGGGAGGGGGGAGAACCTTGATCTGATACAGAGGTAGGGAGGGTGGAGAACCTTGATCAGATAGAGAGGTAGGGAGGGTGGATAACCTTGATCAGATACAGAGGTAGGAGGGTGGAGAACCTTGATCAGATGCAGAGGTAGGGAGGGGGGAGAACCTTGATCAGATAGAGAGGTAGGGAGGGTGGAGAACCTTGATCAGATAGAAAGCTAAGGAGGGTGGAGAACCTTGATCAGATAGAAAGCTAAGGAGGGTGGAGAATATTGATCAGATACAGAGGTAGGGAGGGTGGAGAACGTGGGTCAAATAGAGACGTAGGGGGGTGGAGAACCTTGATCAGATACAGAGGTAGGGAGGGTGGAGAACGTGGGTCAAATAGAGACATAGGGGGGTGGAGAACCTTGATCAGATAGAGCGGTAGGGAGGGTGGAGAACGTGGGTCAAATAGAGACGTAGGGGGGTGGAGAACCTTGATCAGATAGAGAGGTAGGAAGGGTGGAGAACCTTGATCAGATACAGAGGTAGGGATGGTGGAGAACCTTGATCAGATACAGAACTAGGGAGGGTGGAGAACATTGATCAGTTACAGAGGTAGGGAGGGGGGAGAACCTTGATCAGATACAGAGGTAGGGAGGGTGGAGAACATTGATCAGATACAGAGGTAGGGAGGGTGGAGAACGTGGGTCAAATAGAGACGTAGGGGAGTGGAGAACCTTGATCAGATAGAGAGGTAGGAAGGGTGGAGAACCTTGATCAGATACAGAGGTAGGGAGGGTGGAGAACCTTGATCAGATGCAGAACTAGGGAGGGTGGAGAACCTTGATCAGATAGAAAGCTAAGGAGGGTGGAGAACCTTGGTCAGATACAGAAGTAGGGAGGGTGGAGAACCTTGATCAGATAGAGAGGTAGGGAGGGTGGAGAACCTTGATCAGATACAGAAGTAGGGAGGGCGGAGGAACTTGATCAGATCGAAAGCTAAGGAGGGTGGAGAACCTTGATCAGATACAGAGGTAAGGAGGGTGGAGAACCTTGATCAGATACAGAGGTAAGGAGGGGGGAGAACCTTGATCAGATAGAGAGGCAGGGAGGGTGGAGAACCTTGATCAGATAGAGAGGTAGGGAGGGTGGAGAACCTTGATCAGATACAGAAGTAGGGAGGGCGGAGGACCTTGATCAGATAGAAAGCTAAGGAGGGTGGAGATCCTTGATCAGATATAGAGGTAAGGAGGGTGGAGAACCTTGATCAGATACAGAGGTAAGGAGGGTGGAGAACCTTGATCAGATGCAGAGGTAGGGAGGGGGGAGAACCTTGATCAGATAGAGAGGTAGGGAGGGGGGAGAACCTTGATCTGATACAGAGGTAGGGAGGGTGGAGAACCTTGATCAGATAGAGAGGTAGGGAGGGTGGATAACCTTGATCAGATACAGAGGTAGGGAGGGTGGAGAACCTTGATCAGATACAGAAGTAGGGAGGGGGGAGAACCTTGATCAGATACAGAGGTAGGGAGGGGGGAGAACCTTGATCAGATAGAGAGGTAGGGAGGGTGGACAACCTTGGAAGCATTACACACAAAGCTGCAAGGTTGAAGTACACTACATGACCCATGGAGTTGTTCTCCCCTTTGCTGCTATAACAGCCTCCACTCTTATGGGAATGCTTTCCACTAGATGTTGGAACATTGCTGCAACAAGAGCATTCGTGAGGTTGGGGACTGTTGTTGGGCGATTAGGCCTGGCTCACAGTAGGCGTTCCAATTCATCCCAAACGTGTTTGTAGCGTTAAGATTTCCCTTCACTGGAACTAAGGGGCCTAGCCTGAACCATGAGAAAACAGCCCTAGACCATTATTTCTCCTCCACCAAACTTTACAGTTGGCACTATGCGTTGGGGCAGGTAGAGTTCTCCTGGCATCTGGCAAACCAAGATTAGTCTTTCGGACTGCCAGATAGTGAAGCGTGATTCATCCCTCCAGAGAACGATTGGCTTTGCGCATGGTGATTTTAGGCTTGTGTGCAGCTACTCAGCCATGGAAACCCATTTCATGAAGCTCCCGACGAACAGTTATTGTACTGATGATGAGAGGCAGTTTGGAACTCGGTAGTGAGTGTTGCAACCGAGGACAGACGATTTTTACGCACTACGCGCTTCTGCACTCAGCGGTCCCGTTCTGCTAGCTTGTGTGGCCTACCACTGCGTTGATTAGCCATTGTGGCTCCTAGACGTTTCCACTTCACAATAACAGCACTTACAGTTGACCCGGGGCAGCTCTAGCAGGGCAGAAATTTGACGAACTGACTTTTTGGAAAAGTGGCATCCTATGACAGTGTCACGTTCAAAGTCACTGAGCTCTTCAGTAAGGCCGGTCTACTGCCAATGTTTGTCTATGGAGATTGCTTGGCTGTGTGCTCAATTTTATACACCTGTCAGCAACGGTTGTGGGTGAAATAGCCAAATCCACTCATTTTAAGGGGTGTCCACATACTTTTTGTATATATAATGTATGTAACAGATGTAAATCGTATACTCCTTGCGTTGTGTTTTGTCCTAATAAATCACATCAGCCAGTGGTCCCAGTTGAGCATCATTTATTTCTGTTGCTGTTGTTAAATGGGAAACAGCACGTTAGTTGTGCAGGGCTTAACGATATTGACGGCAAAATCCCTTCCATCACATTTTCATACTGGGAAGACCTGACATTCGCGATCTCCCCAAGCGGGGCCAATCACAACACGCCTTATTGTCATCAGTTGAACCAACCAATAAGAATGCTTGAACATTAAATACACCTTTCTTTAGAGGAAAGTGGAAACATAACCAACCCTGTTACATATGGATATAATTTACCTGTGGTGTAAGACTTCTCCCTCTGATAAGATGAAGAAGAGAAGTGTGTGTGTGTGTGTGTCTGTGTGTGTGTGTGTGTGTGTGTGTGTTTGTGTGTGTGTGTGTGTGTGTGTCTGTGTGTGTGTGTGTGTGTGTGTGTGCCTGTGTGTGTGTGTGTGTGTGGGGGGGGGGGGGTTTGTGTGTGTGTGTGTGTGTGTGTGTGTGTGTATAGAAAACCGTAATAGTGTTTACAGCATAATAGAAATACAGCGTATTCAACAAGACAACAGACAAGGACAAGTGTCTATTATTCTGATATTCCATTGAAACAAGGACAAGTGTTTGTTATTCTGATATTCCATTGAGACAAGGACAAGTGTCTGTTATTCTGATATTCCATTGAGACAAGGACAAGTGTCTATTATTCTGATATTCCATTGAGACAAGGACAAGTGTTTGTTATTCTGATATTCTCCATGAAGAGTTCAGGTTATAGACATGAACATACAGTGCATCTGGAACGTATTCAAATCCCTTTACTTTTTTCCTCACATTTTGTTACGTTACAGCCTGAATAACAAAATGGATTAAATGTAGATGTTGTGTCACTGTGCCTACACACAACACCCCATAATGTGGAATTATGTTTTTAGAACATTTTTCAAATTAATTCAGAATGAAAAGCTGAAATGTCTTGAGTCAATAAGATTCAATCCCTTTGTTATTGCAAGCCTAAACAAGTTCAGGCGTAAAAATGTGTTGCAATAATAGTGTTCAGCATGATTTTTGAATGAATACCTCACATACAATTATCTGTAAGGTTCCTCAGTCCAGCAGTGAATTTCAAACGCAGATTCAACCATAAAGACCAGGGAGGTTTTCCAATGCTTTGCGAAGAAGGGCACCTATTGGTAGATAGGAGATATTGAATATCCCTTTGAGCATGGTGAAGTTATTAATTACACTTTGGATGGTGTATCAATACACCCAGTTACTACAAAGATACAGGCGTCCTTACTAACTCAGTTGTCGGAGAGGAAGGAAATCACTCAAGGATTTCACCGTGAGGCCAACGGTGACTTTAAAACAGTAACAGAGTATAATGGCTGCGATTGGAGAAAACTGAGGATGCATCAACAACATTGTAGTTACTCCACAACACTAACCTAAATGACAGAGTGAAAAGAAGGAAGCCTGTACAGAATAAAAATATTCCAAAACATGCGTCCTGTTTGAAACAAGGTACTAAAGTAATACTGCAAAAAATCTGTCCAAGCAATTCACTTTTTTTGTCCTGAATACAAAGTGTTATGTTTGGGTCAAATCCAACACAACACATCACTCAGTACCACTCTCCATATTTTCAAGTATGGTGGTGGCTGCATCATGTTATGGGTATGCTTGTCATTGGCAAGGACTAGGGAGTTGTGTTTTTTATATTTAAAAACAAACCAGGCAAAACCTGGGAGACAAATTCACCTTTTAGCAGGAAAATAACGTAACATACAAGGCTAAATATATACTGGATTTGCTTACCAAGACAACATTGAATGCTCCTGAATGGCCTAGTAACAGTTTTGACTTAAATTGTCTTGGCTAGACTTGAAAATGGCTGCCTAGTAATGGTCGACAACCAAGTTGACAGAGCTTGAAGAATTTTCAAAAGAATAATGTGCAGATATTGTACAATCCAGGTGTGGAAAGCTCTTATACTTACCCAGAAAGACTCACAGCTCTTATACTTACCCAGAAAGACTCACAGCTCTTATACTTACCCAGAAAGACTCACAGCTCTTATACTTACCCAGAAAGACTCACAGCTCTTATACTTACCCAGAAAGACTCACAGCTCTTATACTTACCCAGAAAGACTCACAGCTCTTATACTTACCCAGAAAGACTCACAGCTCTTATACTTACCCAGAAAGACTCACAGCTCTTAGACTTACCCAGAAAGACTCACAGCTCTTATACTTACCCAGAAAGACTCACAGCTCTTATACTTACCCAGAAAGACTCACAGCTCTTATACTTACCCAGAAAGACTCACAGCTCTTATACTTACCCAGAAAGGCTCACAGCTCTTATACTTACCCAGAAAGACTCACAGCTCTTATACTTACCCAGAAAGACTCACAGCTCTTATACTTACCCAGAAAGACTCACAGCTCTTATACTTACCCAGAAAGACTCACAGCTCTTATACTTACCCAGAAAGACTCACAGCTCTTATACTTACCCAGAAAGACTCACAGCTCTTATACTTACCCAGAAAGACTCACAGCTCTTATACTTACCCAGAAAGACTCACAGCTCTTATACTTACCCAGAAAGACTCACAGCTCTTATACTTACCCAGAAAGACTCACAGCTCTTATACTTACCCAGAAAGACTCACAGCTCTTATACTTACCCAGAAAGACTCACAGCTCTTATACTTACCCAGAAAGACTCACAGCTCTTATACTTACCCAGAAAGACTAACAGCTCTTATACTTACCCAGAAAGACTCACAGCTCTTATACTTACCCAGAAAGACTCACAGCTCTTATACTTACCCAGAAAGACTCACAGCTCTTAGACTTACCCAGAAAGACTCACAGCTCTTATACTTACCCAGAAAGACTCACAGCTCTTATACTTACCCAGAAAGACTCACAGCTCTTATACTTACCCAGAAAGACTCACAGCTCTTATACTTACCCAGAAAGACTCACAGCTCTTATACTTACCCAGAAAGACTCACAGCTCTTATACTTACCCAGAAAGACTCACAGCTCTTATACTTACCCAGAAAGACTCACAGCTCTTATACTTACCCAGAAAGACTCACAGCTCTTATACTTACCCAGAAAGACTCACAGCTCTTATACTTACCCAGAAAGACTCACAGCTCTTATACTTACCCAGAAAGACTCACAGCTCTTATACTTACCCAGAAAGACTCACAGCTCTTATACTTACCCAGAAAGACTCACAGCTCTTATACTTACCCAGAAAGACTCACAGCTCTTATACTTACCCAGAAAGACTCACAGCTCTTAGACTTACCCAGAAAGACTCACAGCTCTTATACTTACCCAGAAAGACTCACAGCTCTTATACTTACCCAGAAAGACTCACAGCTCTTATACTTACCCAGAAAGACTCACAGCTCTTATACTTACCCAGAAAGACTCACAGCTCTTATACTTACCCAGAAAGACTCACAGCTCTTATACTTACCCAGAAAGACTCACAGCTCTTATACTTACCCAGAAAGACTCACAGCTCTTATACTTACCCAGAAAGACTCACAGCTCTTATACTTACCCAGAAAGACTCACAGCTCTTATACTTACCCAGAAAGACTCACAGCTCTTATACTTACCCAGAAAGACTCACAGCTCTTATACTTACCCAGAAAGACTCACAGCTCTTATACTTACCCAGAAAGACTCACAGCTCTTATACTTACCCAGAAAGACTCACAGCTCTTATACTTACCCAGAAAGACTCACAGCTCTTATACTTACCCAGAAAGACTCACAGCTCTTATACTTACCCAGAAAGACTCACAGCTCTTAGACTTACCCAGAAAGACTCACAGCTCTTATACTTACCCAGAAAGACTCACAGCTCTTATACTTACCCAGAAAGACTCACAGCTCTTATACTTACCCAGAAAGACTCACAGCTCTTATACTTACCCAGAAAGACTCACAGCTCTTATACTTACCCAGAAAGACTCACAGCTCTTATACTTACCCAGAAAGACTCACAGCTCTTATACTTACCCAGAAAGACTCACAGCTCTTATACTTACCCAGAAAGACTCACAGCTCTTATACTTACCCAGAAAGACTCACAGCTCTTATACTTACCCAGAAAGACTCACAGCTCTTAGACTTACCCAGAAAGACTCACAGCTCTTAGACTTACCCAGAAAGACTCACAGCTCTTATACTTACCCAGAAAGACTCACAGCTCTTATACTTACCCAGAAAGACTCACAGCTCTTATACTTACCCAGAAAGACTCACAGCTCTTATACTTACCCAGAAAGACTCACAGCTGTAATCTCTGCTGAAGCTGATTCTAGCATGTATTGACTCAGAGGTGTAAATACTTACGTAAATTTGATATTTCTGTTTGGGTTTTTTTTCTCAGTAAATTTTGCAAACATTTCAATTTGTCATTATGGGGATACTGTGTAAAATGGGTGATTAAAAACATCTATTTAATCCATTTTGAATTCAGGATGTAACACAACAAAATGTGGGATAAGTCAAGTGGTATGAATACTTCCTGAAGGCTCAGGAGATCGTCATGCGGTTGCTGTTTGGTTCATTTAGATCATTGATACTTTGAGCCCCAGGTTGGTAACTGTTCAAATCCTCTAGCATCTTCTCAGGTAACATGAATATATATCTATGTGAAAATATATCTCTATGAATATATACAGTGCCTTGCGAAAGTATTCGGCCCCCTTGAACTTTGCGACCTTTTGCCACATTTCAGGCTTCAAACATAAAGATATAAAACTTTATTTTTTTGTGAAGAATCAACAAGAAGTGGGACACAATCATGAAGTGGAACGACATTTATTGGATATTTCAAACTTTTTTAACAAATCAAAAACTGAAAAATTGGGCGTGCAAAATTATTCAGCCCCTTTACTTTCAGTGCAGCACACTCTCTCCAGAAGTTCAGTGAGGATCTCTGAATGATTCAATGTTGACCTAAATGACTAATGATGATAAATACAATCCGGCTTTAAACTTCTTCACAACAGTATCTCGGACCTGCCTGGTGTGTTCCTTGTTCTTCATGATGCTCTCTGGGCTTTTGACGGACCTCTGAGACTATCACAGTGCAGGTGCATTTATACGGAGACTTGATTACACACAGGTGGATTGTATTTATCCGGGGTAAACAACAACAACACCATGCCAATGGTAAGCATCAACACCATGCCAATGGTTAGCATTAACACCATGCCAATGGTTAGCATCAACACCATGCCAATGGTTAGCCTTAACACCATGCCAATGGTTAGCATCAACACCATGCCAATGGTTAGCATCAACACCATGCCAATGGTTAGCATCAACACCATGCCAATGGTAAGCATCAACACCATGCCAATGGTTAGCATCAACACCATGCCAATGGTTAGCATTAACACCATGCCAATGGTTAGCATCAACACCATGCCAATGGTAAGCATCAACACCATGCCAATGGCAAGCATCAACACCATGCCAATGGTTAGCATCAACACCATGCCAATGGTTAGCATTAACACCATGCCAATGGTTAGCATCAACACCATGCCAATGGTATGCATCAACACCATGCCAATGGTATGCATCAACACCATGCCAATGGTATGCATCAACACCATGCCAATGGTAAACAATAACAACACCATGCCAAGGGTAAACAATAACAACACCATGTCAATGGTAAACAACAACAACACCAACACTAATTAGTGTAATGTTTCACATTTCCAAACGGGAGGGAGGTGGAGACTAACAGTCGTGATGAAAGTAAAGCTCTGTTCTATGTTTGGTTTTAATGAGGTACACGAGTTATAACAGAGACGTATAGAGAGCTGGGTGGGATCCCAAATGGCAGCCTATTCCATCTATAGGGCCCATAGGGTTCTGGTCAAACTTAGTGCACTGTAAAGGGAATAAGGTGCAATTTGGGACGTAGGCGCAGAAAATACCTTGTAAAACTCTTCTAGGGCGGCAGAGAGTCTACAGTAGTTAATCCAACACTAATTATGAGATAGAAAAACAGAACAGTGAAACTGTTAGAGTCTGCTCTTCAGGGATCAGCGGTAACCATTATGGAACACACACACACGCACGCACACACACACACGCACGCACGCACACAGACACGCACGCACGCACACGCACACGCACGCACACACACACACACACACACACACACACATGGATTTAGTACTGATTTAGTACTGTAGATATGTGGTAGTGGTGGAGTAGGGGCCTGAGGGCACACAGTGTGTTGTGAAATCTGTGAATGTATTGTAATTTTTTTTTAACTCAGGAAGAGTAGCTGCTGCTTTGGCATCCATAATAATAAATACAAATTACAGTACCCAAATAACATGTGGCTTGGATTGAGCACATCTAACAAGAAAGAGTGTACTCGTAGAAAGTAGCCTGGACCCAGATCTTTTGTGCCATCTAGGCCAACTCCTATGGTCATTGGCAAGACAATACAAACAGATCTGGAACCAGGCTAGCTAGAAACACCTCTTTAGTTATCACTAATACAGGGGTTTGGTTTGACCACATCACCCCTACAAGCTGTGAAGCCAAGATCCAACTATGAGATATGACGTTCTCTCTTTGTCTATGCGATTCACAAACAGCGCATTATTTCCTACCTGAGCCCTGGTCAATGAAGGGCACTATATAAGGAATAGATTGCCATTTGGAACACAGTTTCTCTCTCTCTATCCAGGAGACAGACAGTCAGGCAGCCGTGAAAGGTCTGAAAGGTCAGTGTTACTGGACAGACATCCACCACACAGCCAATTAAATATCCCAATTAACAAGAACTGGAAACACTAGGCAGGCTAGAAGACTGTAAAATAATCTGGCAACACGATGCAGGCTGGAAGATGTGCCAAGGAGACAGAACAGAACAGATTCCAATGCTACGCGAAGGGCTGACCAAGCAGAACACACTCCAACCAGGGAGGAAATCTAAGACGGAATGACTATACAACTGTAAATACACTACAACGGGCCAAGATTCGAACAAATTCAATTGTATTGGTCACGTACACATATTTAGCAGATGTTATTGCGGGTGTAGCGAAATGCTTGTGTTCCTAGCTCCAACAGTGCAGTAGTATGTAACAATTTACAACAATACAAACATCTAAAAGTAAAAGAATGGAATTGAGAAATATATTAATATTAGGACGAACAATTTTGGAGTGGAATACAGTGTGTATTGCCAGCAGCACATCCCACTGCTCGCTTGCTACTGAAGCTGTAAACGAGAAAGTGTTCTCAGTCAACTTGCCAGGTAAAATAAAAACATAGCAGTATGTAAACATTATTAAATTGATCAGTGTTCCATTATTAAAGTGACCAGTATTCCATTATTAAAGTGGCCAGTGTTCCATTATTAAAGTGACTAGTGTTATATTATTAAAGTGACCAGTGTTCCATTATTAAAGTGACCAGTGTTCCATTATTAAAGTGACCAGTGTTCCATTATTAAAGTGACCAGTGTTCCATTATTAAAGTGACCAGTGTTCCATTATTAAAGTGGCCAGTGTTCCATTATTAAAGTGGCCAGTGTTCCATTATTAAAGTGGCCAGTGTTCCATTATTAAAGTGGCCAGTGTTCCATTATTAAAGTGACCAGTGTTCCATTATTAAAGTGGCCAGTGATTCCAAGTCTATGTGTATTGGGCAGCAGCCTCTAAGGTGCAGTGTTGAGTAACCGGGTGGTAGATGGATAATGATGGCTATTTTAACAGTCTGATGGCCTTGAGATAGAAGCTGTTTTTCAGTCTCTTGGTCCCTGCTTTGATATACCTGTACTGACCTCGCCAGCGGGATGAACAGGCTGTGTGTCGGGTAGTTGATGTCCTTGATGATCTTTTTGGCCTTCATGTTACATCGGCTGCTGTAGGTGTCCTGGAGGGCAGGTAGTTTGCCCCCGGTTATGCGTTAGGCAGACAGCACCACCCTCTGGAAAGTCCTGCGATTGCGGGCTGTGCGGTTGCTGTACCAGGTGGTGATATACACCCCGACAGGATGCTCTCAATTGTGCATCTGTAAAAGTTTGTGAGGGTCTTCGGGGTGGAGGTGATATGATCCTTATTAACTAGCGTCTCAAAGCACTTCATGATGACAGAAGTGAGTGCTACGGGGCGATAATCATTTAGTTCAGTTACCTTTGCTTTCTTGGGTACAGGAACAATGGTGGTCATCTTGAAGAAAGTGGGGACAACAGACTGGGATAGGGAGAGATTGAATATGTCCGTAAACACTCCAGCCAGCTGGTCTGCGCATGATCTGAGGACACGGCTTGGGATGCCGTCTGGGCTGACAGCCTTGTAAGGGTTAACACGTTTAAATGTCTTACTCATGTCGGCCACGGAGAATGAGAGCCCACAGTCCTTGGGAGTGTGCCGCGTCGGTAGCACTGTGTTCTCCTCAAAGCGGGCGAAGAAGGTGCTTAGCTTGTCCGGGAGCAAGATGTCGGTGTCCGCGACCTCGCTTGTGTTCTCTTTGTAATCCGTGAATGTCTGTAGACCCTGCCACATATGTCTTGTGTCTAAGCCGTTGAATTGTCTCTGCACTGATGTTTTGCCTGTTACTTTGCCTTACAGAGGGCATAACCGCACTGTTTGTATTCAACCATATTCCCAGTCACCTTGCCGTGGTTAAATGTGGTGGTTTTTATTCTCAGAGGCAACTCGGAACATTTCCTAGTCCGCGTGATCAAAATAATCTTGAAGCTTGGATTCCGATTGGTCACACCAGCTTTGAATAGACCTTAGCACAGATATTTCCTGTTTGGGTTTCTGCCTATAGGAATGGAGGAGCAGAATGGAGTTGTGATCTGATTTGCCGAAGGGAGGGTGGGGGAGGGCCTTGTAGCCATCCAGGAAGGGAGAGTAACAATGGCCCAGAGTTTTGGAAGAGCGACTACTACAGGCAATGTGTTGATAGAACTTCGGTAGCCTTTTCCTCAAATTTGCTTTAAAATCCCCAGCTACAATAAATGAGGCCTCAGGATATATGGTTTCCAGTGTAGTTCCTTGAGGGCTGTCGTGGTATCGGCTTGAGGGGGAATATACAAGGCTGTGACTATAACCAAAGATAATTATCTAGGGAGGTAATATGGTCAGCATTTGATTGTGAGGTATTCTAGGTAAGGGTGAACAAAAGGACTTGAGTTCCTGTATGTTATCACAATCAGAGCATTAGTAGTTAATCATCAAACATGGGTGAACAGGGAGTACAGGCGAGGGCTGAGTCCGTACCCTTGTGGGGTGTTGTCTCCTACCTTCACCACCTGGTGGCAGGCTGCCAGGAAGTCCAGGACCCAGTTGCACAGGGCGGGGTTCAGACCCAGGGTCCCAAGCTTAATGATGAACTTAGAGGGTACTGTTGTGTTGAAGGCTGATGATGACAGAAGTGAGTGCTACGGGGCGATAGTCATTTAGTTCAGTTACCTTCTTGAGTACAGGACATTGTTTCGTCCATACCCATTTAATCCTCGATGTTATGGAGTACTTTGTAAAGGGTTGGTTTGCTTTTCGCTGTGTCAGAGTAACTCTAATTAAATGTTGAGGATAAAGCCCATCCCATCCTCATTGAAGCATCCAAACAGCATATTAGAAGTGGAACCATTTAGAATGAAGCAATGTATTGTCCATGCATTAATAGAGCTATGCCAGTAGGATATTGCAATGTCACTTTGAACTGATATGATCTGAAAAAAACTCTCTCTGATAGTAGTGCACTATATAGGGAATAGGGTGCCTTAGGGCTCTGGTCTAAAGTAGTGCACTATGTAGGGAATAGGGTGCCTTAGGGCTCTGGTCTAAAGTAGTGCACTATGTAGGGAATAGGGAACCATTTTGGACACATCCCCTGAAAAACACACAGCAAAACGTGCATTAGTTGTTATTTTTAATGAAATAGTTATAAATCACATAAATATGTTTTAACAGGCCAAAGCAAATCATTGTACCAGCTCTGTTTTACAGATAAAGAAACGTTTTCAACAACAACATATATCCCCCAGGTATATACTAGGGTAAATTTAAATTGCAACACAAAACAGAACCCTTCCAATTTAATTTGAAAACTGTATTAATCATCGAGGGGCAATTACTTAAACATACTGGGAGGCACAATTGTTATTATTCAGTTGAAATCATTTATTATAAACATCTTTCAGATAGAGTACAAAAACGATACCGATGAATTTAGTTGCTGTTTTACGGATGAACATGCTATTGGCCCGGCCCAAATGGCACCCTATATAGTGCACTACATGGGGCTCTATGTCAAAAGTAGTGCACTATAAAGGGATTAGGGTGCCATTTGGGACACAACCAGTAGCAAGAAGAATGAACCGAGTAACAGTTGAAGGAAGCAGTATCCAGATCGTTGGTTCAGTCACTAGACCATACAGTACATTAGGAAAGATTAGGAAAGATGATTAAGAAACCACTGCAAACAATGTAAACGGGAAATACATACAATGTGACGAAAGCATTTGCTTCAATAGCATTCAAAATGTAACTGCAATAGTTTAGCCCGAAAAATGTAAATGTACTTGTTTATTTTGTCGGTGGGTTTCTTAAAAAAAAAATAATAACTTGCCAAGTGACACATAGAGATGCAAAGAGGAGGCGTTTCTAGTTAAATGCTGTTCATGTCTTTTCATACTGCAGACTAGCTTTCCCTGTGCATTTGTGTGAGCGCAGGTGAGTAAAATGTCCAATGTATTCATTACACATGACAAATAAACTTGAAACATGCTCCTACTATTTTTGTTAGACTTCAGTGCGGCTTTTGACATTATCGATCATAGTCAGATGTGTCATGGCTTTACACCCCCTGCTTTATTGTGGATAAAGAGTTACCTGTCTAACAGAACACTGTTAGGGAATGATCAGAATTAGTTGGGTAACATAGATAAGATGTTTTATTTTCATGATATGCTTAAGAGTTATTTCTCATAAGAATGTATTTTGTTGTACTATAGTGGTGGCCATTGGCAGTTATCTGTTCTATGTCAAGACTAAGTTGCATGGGCCACAGAGAGGGGAGAGGTCAAGGGGTCATCATGTGTAAACATATCTTTTGACCTATAGCCCCACTCTCCTCTCCGTGAGTTTGTCCAGGATTGGTTGTATTTAGAATTGGTTCTATCTAAATGACAATTTGATATATATCATAGGGTGGGGGTAATGTCTTGGTACCATTTTGTACCAAGGACGAGATAAGAGCTTTGTTTAGGAGACCAAACTGAACGATAATTTATAGCCAACTCTGTCTTCTTTGGGGATCCTCTGGAGTAAAGTCTTTTCTTTGTGTAAGTTCCTAAGACCTGTGTTTTGTCATGTCGTCTTGAGAGGGGGTGGATCTTTGCTATAAAGGAACCCATTTGCCATTATGTTGGGGACTCTAAACTTTTCATTAGAGAGAACTGTTGAAAGTCAAAATGCTATTGCAAAAGCTTAATTATTATTAAAGGTGAAGATTAAGCATAACTCTGACTCGTGTGTGATTTGCTCTCTCATCATTTGGTAATTAAGGAAATTTCCACGACAACACAGAGGTTGTTCTTTAATGGAAGCCTCTCCACCATAATCCAGGTTGAATCAGGAATTCCCCAGGGCAGCTGTCTAGGCCCATTTACTTATTTTCCATCTTTAGTAACGACATGCTTTGAGTAACGACATATGCGGATGACTCAACACTATACACATCAGCTACGACAGCGACTGAAATGACTCAACACTATGTGCTGCTCAACCTTCTTAACAGCACTATCAACAAGGCAGGTCCTACAGGCCCTAGTTTCTACCTTCTTAACAACACTATCAACAAGGCAGGTCGTACAGGCCCTTGTTTCTACCTTCTTAACAACACTATCAACAAGGCAGGTCGTACAGGCCCTTGTTTCTACCTTCTTAACAACACTATCAACAAGGCAGGTCCTACAGGCCCTGGTTTCTACCTTCTTAACAACACTATCAACAAGGCAGATCCTACAGGTCCTAGTTTTGTCACACCTGGATGTACACAGAGAGCAAACATTCATAATATGCATGTCACTCTCTCCTGGCTCAAAGTGGAGGAGAGATTGATGTCATCACTACTTTTATTTATGAGAGGTGTTGATTACACTGAGCTGTCTGTCTGAACTACTAGCACACAGCTCAGACACCCAAGCATACCCCACAAGACATGCCACCAGAGGTCTCTTCACAGTCCCCAAGTTCTGAACAGACTATGGGAGGCACACAGTACTACATAGAGCCATGACCACATGGAACTCTATTCCACAGTACTACATAGAGCCATGACTACATGGAACTCTATTCCACAGTACTACATAGAGCCATGACTACATGGAACTCTATTCCACAGTACTACATAGAGCCATGACTACATGGAACTCTATTCCACAGTACTACATAGAGCCATGACTACATGGAACTCTATTCCACAGTACTACATAGAGCCATGACTACATGGAACTCTATTCCACAGTACTACATAGAGCCATGACTCCATGGAACTCTATTCCACAGTACTACATAGAGCCATGACTACATGGAACTCTATTCCACAGTACTACATAGAGCCATGACTACATGGAACTCTATTCCACAGTACTACATAGAGCCATGACTACATGGAACTCTATTCCACAGTACTACATAGAGCCATGACTACATGGAACTCTATTCCACAGTACTACATTGAGCCATGACTACATGGAACTCTATTCCACAGTACTACATAGAGCCATGACTACATGGAACTCTATTCCACAGTACTACATAGAGCCATGACTACATGGAACTCTATTCCACATCAAGTAACTGATGCAGCAGGAGAATCAGATTTTTTTTTAAACTTATTTTTGGAACAGCGAGGACTGTGAAGCAATACAAACATAGTGACTTGTTAAATAAAGGTAAAATAAAATGGATTGTGTGTTGTAGATATGTGGTATTGGAGTAGGGGCCTGAGGGCACACACTTAGTGTGTTGTGAAATCTGTTATTGTTATTGTAATGTTTTAAAATTGTATACACTGCCTTCATTTTGCCGGAGCCAGGAAGAGTAGCTGCTACCTAAGCAGGAACTAATGGGACCCATAATAAACCCCAGGAAGAGTAGCTGCTGCCTTGGCAGGAACTAATGGGGATCCATAATAAATACAAATACTATGACACAGTAACAGAGTTTACTGAGTCCTGAAGCCAAGGTAATGAAGGACAAGTCTACATAGCTGTCTGTCCTCTTGCCGGAAACTCTAACAACAACCAGCCAGCCAGTACTCTCTGTAACAACATCCCACACAGTCAGCCAGCCAGTCAGTCAGCCAGCCAGCCAGTACTCTCTGTAACAGCATCCCACACAGTCACTCAACCAGTCAGCCAGCCAGTCAGTCAGCTAGTCAGGCAGCCAGTCAGCCAGTCAGTACTCTCTGTAGCATCCCACTCAGCCAGTCAGCCAGCCACCAGTCAGAAACAACATCCCACTCCCACACAGTCAGTCAGTCAGCCAGACACCAGTCAGAAACAACATCCCACAGTCAGTCAGTCAGCCAGACACCAGTCAGAAACAACATCCCACTCCCACACAGTCAGTCAGTCAGTCAGCCAGACACCAGTCAGAAACAACATCCCACAGTCAGTCACACTTCCTCTCTCTCACGGCTACTTAGTTATTAGTCAATGCATCAGCAGACGTGTCATTTCCCTAGCCGCTGTATAATCCATAAACATGACAAAATGTAAAACAAATTATTCCGTATAGCTCTGGCCCATAAATAGAGTAATTATGTGGACAATGACCTACTGATGGTGTATACTGTACCTCAACACGGTGATTGAACACAGATCACATCCAATTCAAGCTGGCTCAATGTTTCTCCGCTCAGGTTTTTTTTTGGGGGGTGGGATTGATCATTTGCATGACAAAGGTATATTGGACCAGAACAGGGTGCATGTACACTGAATGTACACCATTCAGAATGATGAATTAGGCTAACTTAGCAAGGGAGTAATTAGGCTAACTTAGCAAGAGAGAAATTAGGCTAACTTAGCAAGGGAGTAATTAGGCTAACTTAGCAAGGGAGAAATCAGGCTAACTTAGCAAGGGAGAAATTAGGCTAACTTAGCAAGGGAGAAATTAGGCTAACATAGCAAGGGAGAAATTAGGCTAACGTAGCAAGGGAGAAATTAGGCGAATTTAGCAAGGGAGAAATTAGGCTAATTTAGCAAGGGAGAAATTAGGCTAATTTAGCAAGGGAGTAATTAGGCTAACTTAGCAAGGGAGAAATTAGGCTAATTTAGCAAGTGAGAAATTAGACTCATTTAGCAAGGGAGCAATGAGGCTAATTTAGCAAGGGAGCAATGAGGCTAATTTAGCAAGGGAGTAATTAGGCTAACTTAGGAAGGGAGTAATTAGGCTAACTTAGCAAGGGAGAAATGAGGCTAACTTAGCAAGGGAGAAATTAGGCTAATTTAGCAAGGGAGAAATCAGGCTAACTTAGCAAGGGAGAAATTAGGCTAACTTAGCAAGGGAGAAAAGCATTCATTCATAAGAGTGATTCCTTTTCTTTCTGTCGATGTAGAACATTTTTCTAAATGCCATGAAGTAAGGTGAGACTTGGCACCGTGTCAGAGCTCAATTAGACCACTGGGTTATCATGGGGTAAAGAGAGTGCTGTATTGAAAACTAGCAAAGAACTAACATCTAAGCCCCGTCCTGTCTATTATACCTTGCACTAACATGTGTCCTGATCTTGTCCGTGCAAGATTTTATGCAAGGTGTAACCAGGGCCATAGAGTTACTGGCACGTGCTGTTACCAATAATAAATAATGGCCTTAGCAGCGACACCTTGACAAGACTGAGAGGACTGACAACAAACCCAACTATAATTAAATCGAGGACAGGATAACTGAATGAACGGGCGAACATTTCATAACAAAAATAGCTTGTGGAGGGGCCTCGTCTCCGGAGATGATCCTTGGTTCTAGATGCCAGATAGCTTGTGGAGGGGCCTCGTCTCCGGAGATGATCCTTGGTTCTAGATGCCAGATAGCTTGTGGAGGGGCCTCGTCTCCGGAGATGATCCTTGGTTCTAGATGCCAGATAGCTTGTGGAGGGGCCTCGTCTCCGGAGATGATCCTTGGTTCTAGATGCCAGATAGCTTGTGGAGGGGCCTCGTCTCCGGAGATGATCCTTGGTTCTAGATGCCAGATAGTTTGTGGAGGGGCCTCGTCTCCGGAGATGATCCTTGGTTCTAGATGCCAGATAGCTTGTGGAGGGGCCTCGTCTCCGGAGATGATCCTTGGTTCTAGATGCCAGATAGCTTGTGGAGGGTCCTCGTCTCCGGAGATGATCCTTGGTTCTAGATGCCAGATAGTTTGTGGAGGGGCCTCGTCTCCGGAGATGATCCTTGGTTCTAGATGCCAGATAGCTTGTGGAGGGGCCTCGTCTCCGGAGATGATCCTTGGTTCTAGATGCCAGATAGTTTGTGGAGGGGCCTCGTCTCCGGAGATGATCCTTGGTTCTAGATGCCAGTAGCCCCTTGTGGGGCAGAAGCAGGTAAACACATATAGATGCCTGAACAAAGAGCAGATGGTTTCAGATCTGGTCTCTGGGGGGTGGACACACACATTAAAAACAGATCAGGTCTCTGGGGACACACACACATTAAAAACAGAAGAAACAGATCAGGTCTCTGGGGGGACACACACATTAAAAACAGAAGAAACAGATCAGGTCTCTTGGGGGGGGTAACACATTAAAAACAGAAGAAACAGATCAGGTCTCTGGGGGGGGGGGGGGGGGACCGTTAAAAACAGAAGAAACAGATCAGGTCTCTGGGGGGGGGGGGGGGGGGGTAATACATTAAAAACAGAAGAAACAGATCAGGTCTCTGGGGGTGGGGGGACACGTTAAAAACAGAAGAAAAAGATCAGGTATCTGGGACACACACACACACACATTAAAAACAGAAGAAACAGATCTGGTCTCTGGGGGTGGGGGGACACATTAAAAACAGAAGAAACAGATCTGGTCTCTGGGGGGGTAACACATTAAAAACAGAAGAAACAGATCTGGTCTCTGGGGGGGGGGGGTAACACATTAAAAACAGAAGAAACAGATCAGGTCTCTGGGGGGGACACACACACAGAAGAAACAGATCAGGTCTCTGGGGGGGGGGGGGGGGGACACATTAAAAACAGAAGAAACAGATCTGGTCTCTGGGGGGGGGGGTAACACATTAAAAACAGAAGAAATAGATCAGGTCTCTGGGGGACACACACACAGAAGAAACAGATCAGGTCTCTGGGGGGGGGGGTGACACACACAGAAGAAACAGATCTGGTCTCTGGGGGACACACACACATTAAAAACAGAAGAAACAGATCAGGTCTCTGGGGGGGACACACACATTAAAAACAGAAGAAACAGATCTGGTCTCTGGGGGGACACACACATTAAAAACAGAAGAAACAGATCTGGTCTCTGGGGGGGGGGTAACACATTAAAAACAGAAGAAACAGATCAGGTCTCTGGGGGACACACACATTAAAAACAGAAGAAACAGATCAGGTCTCTGGGGGGACACACACATTAAAAACAGAAGAAACAGATCTGGTCTCTGGTGGGGGGTAACACATTAAAAACAGAAGAAACATATCAAGTCTCTGGGGGGGGGGGTAACACATTAAAAACAGAAGAAACAGATCAGGTCTCTGGGGGGACACACACATTAAAAACAGAAGAAACAGATCAGGTCTCTGGGGGGACACACACATTAAAAACAGAAGAAACAGATCAGGTCTCTGGGGGGGGACACACATTAAAAACAGAAGAAACAGATCAGGTCTCTGGGGGGGGACACACATTAAAAACAGAAGAAACAGATCAGGTCTCTGGGGGGGGGACACACACAGAAGAAACAGATCAGGTCTCTGGGGGGGGACACACATTAAAAACAGAAGAAACAGATCAGGTCTCTGGGGGGGGGGACACACACAGAAGAAACAGATCAGGTCTCTGGGGGGGGACACACATTAAAAACAGAAGAAACAGATCAGGTCTCTGGGGGGGGACACACATTAAAAACAGAAGAAACAGATCAGGTCTCTGGGGGGGGGACACACATTAAAAACAGAAGAAACAGATCAGGTCTCTGGGGGGGGGGGTGGGGGGGGGGTAACACATTAAAAACAGAAGAAACAGATCAGGTCTCTGGGGGGGGACACATATTAAAAACAGAAGGAACAGATCAGGTCTCTGGGGGGAGGGGGGGGGGACACACATTAAAAACAGAAGAAACAGAAGTAAGACATTTTTATTAAAATTACTGTCAAAAGAAAATTCACCACCTTTTATAAAACACTAATTTAAAAAGCGTGGAGAGGTTTAATTTATGCAATATGCTGCACGCATCACAGCCAAGATGTTAACGAGACAAGACGAGAGAGAGCAAATGTTCCAATATGCTGCACGCATCACAGCCGAGATGTTAACGAGACAAGACGAGAGAGAGAAAATGTTCCAAAGTATTTACCAAATGTTGTTCCTTGTATCGAAAAAAAGGTGGTACATTTGCTGTGACTGTGGAGTTTCAGTAGCCTGGGTACCATTCTGTTTGTGATTTCATTCAACTTGCCAGTCCATGTCATATGCCAACTATTGTTGGCATGGAGCGGAATGATTGCACAAACAGACTGGTACCCAGGCTAGCGTTTCATTACAATACAGCATTTACCGTTTATAAACCAAAGACACCAAAAGGAACAGTAAAAACAGAATCCAAGTTATGAATTCAGTCAAAGAATTACAACCATTCCCAATGTGATGAAAACAAGACCATAATCTACACTGGAATAGTAACTGTGATGAAAACAAGACCATAATCTACACTGGAATAGTAACTGTGATGAAAACAAGACCATAATCTACACTGGAATAGTAACTGTGATGAAAACAAGACCATAATCTACACTGGAATAGTAACTGTGATGAAAACAAGACTACAATCTACACTGGAATAGTAACTGTGATGAAAACAAGACTATAATCTACACTGGAATAGTAACTATGATGAAAACAAGACCATAATCTACACTGGAATAGTAACTGTGATGAAAACAAGACCATAATCTACACTGGAATAGTAACTATGATGAAAACAAGACCATAATCTACACTGGAATAGTAACTATGATGAAAACAAGACCATAATCTACACTGGAATAGTAACTATGATGAAAACAAGACCATAATCTACACTGGAATAGTAACTATGATGAAAACAAGACCATAATCTACACTGGAATAGTAACTATGATGAAAACAAGACCATAATCTACACTGGAATAGTAACTATGATGAAAACAAGACCATAATCTACACTGGAATAGTAACTATGATGAAAACAAGACCATAATCTACACTGGAATAGTAACTATGATGAAAACAAGACTATTATCTACACTGGAATAGTAACTATGATAAAAACAAGACTATAATCTACACTGGAATAGTAACTATGATAAAAACAAGACTATAATCTACACTGGAATAGTAACTATGATAAAAACAAGACTATAATCTACACTGGAATAGTAACTATGATAAAAACAAGACTATAATCTACACTGGAATAGTAACTATGATAAAAACAATACCATAATCTACACTGGAATAGTAACTATGATAAAAACAAGACTATAATCTACACTGGAAAAGTAACTATGATAAAAACAAGATCATAATGTACACTGGAAAAGTAACTATGATAAAAACAAAACTATTATCTACACTGGAATAGTAACTATGATGAAAACAAGACTATTATCTACACTGGAATAGTAACTATGATAAAAACAAGACTATAATCTACACTGGAATAGTAACTATGATAAAAACAAGACTATAATCTACACTGGAATAGTAACTATGATAAAAACAAGACTATAATCTACACTGGAATAGTAACTATGATAAAAACAAGACTATAATCTACACTGGAATAGTAACTATGATAAAAACAATACCATAATCTACACTGGAATAGTAACTATGATAAAAACAAGACTATAATCTACACTGGAAAAGTAACTATGATAAAAACAAGATCATAATGTACACTGGAAAAGTAACTATGATAAAAACAAAACTATAATCTACACTGGAATAGTAACTATGATAAAAACAAGATCATAATCTACACTGTAATAGTAACTATGATAAAAACAAGATCATAATCTACACTGGAAAAGTAACTATGATAAAAATTACAGATAGATTCTATACATATTGGATGTAATATACACTTAAAAACTAGAATACATAGATAATTCACTACTGTAGATACATAGATATATCACTAGAACTAGAAATGGAATTAGAACTAGAACTAGAAATGGAATTAGAACTAGAACTAGAAATGGAATTAGAACTAGAACTAGAAATTGAACTAGAAATAGAAATGGAACTAGAACTAGAAATAGAACTAGAACTAGAAATATAAATGGAACTAGAAATATAAATTGAACTAGAAATAGAACTAGAACTAGAAATAGAAATGGAACTAGAAATAGAACTATAACTAGAAATATAAATGGAACTAGAAATAGAACTAGAACTAGAAATATAAATGGAACTAGAACTAGAAAATGAACTAGAAATAGAAATGGAATTAGAAATAGAAATATAACTAAAAAATAATTAGAACTTGAACAAGAACAAGAAATAGAACTAGAACTATAACTAGAAATGGAACTAGAACTGGAATTAGAACTAGAAATATAAATGGAATTAGAACTAGAACTAGAAATTGAACTAGAAATAGAAATGGAACTAGAACTAGAAATAGAACTAGAACTAGAAATATAAATGGAACTAGAAATATAAATGGAACTAGAAATAGAACTAGAACTAGAAATAGAAATGGAACTAGAAATAGAACTAGAACTAGAAATGGAACTAGAAATAGAACTAGAACTAGAAATATAAATGGAACTAGAACTAGAAAATGAACTAGAAATAGAAATGGAATTAGAAATAGAAATAGAAATAGAAATAGAAATAGAACTAGAACTAGAAATAGAACTAGAAATATAAATGGAACTAGAAATAGAACTAGAACTAGAAATATAAATAGAACTAGAACTAGAAATAGAACTAGAAATATAAATGGAACTAGAAATAGAACTAGAACTAGAAATATAAATTGAACTAGAAATAGAAAAGGAATTTGAACTAGAAATAGAAATAGAAATAGAAATAGAACTAGAACTAGAAATGGAACTAGAACTGGAATTAGAACTAGAAATAGAAATGGAATTAGAACTAGAACTAGAAATATAAATGGAACTAGAAATATAAATGGAACTAGAAATAGAACTAGAACTAGAAATAGAAATGGAACTAGAAATAGAACTAGAACTAGAAATATAAATGGAACTAGAAATAGAACTAGAACTAGAAATATAAATGGAACTAGAAATAGAAATAGAACTAAAAAATAATTAGAACTTGAACAAGAAAAAGAAATAGAACTATAACTATAACTAGAAATGGAACTAGAAATAGAAAAGGAATTTGAACTAGAAATAGAAATAGAAATAGAACTGGAATTTGAACTAGAAATAGAAATAGAAATAGAAATAGAACTAGAACTGGAATTAGAACTAGAAATAGAAATGGAACTAGAACTGGAATTAGAACTAGAAATAGAAATGGAACTAGAACTGGAATTAGAACTAGAAATAGAAATGGAATTAGAACTAGAACTAGAAATTGAACTAGAAATAGAAATGGAACTAGAACTAGAAATAGAACTAGAACTAGAAATATAAATGGAACTAGAAATATAAATGGAACTAGAAATAGAACTAGAACTAGAAATAGAAATGGAACTAGAAATAGAACTAGAACTAGAAATATAAATGGAACTAGAAATAGAACTAGAACTAGAAATATAAATGGAACTAGAAATAGAAATAGAACTAAAAAATAATTAGAACTTGAACAAGAAAAAGAAATAGAACTAGAACTATAACTAGAAATGGAACTAGAAATAGAAAAGGAATTTGAACTAGAAATAGAAATAGAAATAGAACTGGAATTTGAACTAGAAATAGAAATAGAAATAGAAATAGAACTAGAACTGGAATTAGAACTAGAAATAGAAATGGAACTAGAACTGGAATTAGAACTAGAAATAGAAATGGAACTAGAACTGGAATTTGAACTAGAAATAGAAATAGAAATAGAAATAGAACTAGAACTGGAATTAGAACTAGAAATAGAAATGGAACTAGAACTAAATAAGAATACAAATAGCTATGATAAGTGCAGCCCCGACATGTGCGGCACTGCAATTATTAACTTGACGCAGTACGCAGGATCGCCATTTTGCATTTGCATTCTTGTGTTGTGGATGTACGGTATATATCAGGCTTAACACTAATCATATCCACGGGTGAAAGTAAGGCGGTACAGTCCGGTACGGCGTCCCAATAAAATAAATAGTGGGGTTATACCTTACCAGTAGAAAATGAGCCTATCAAAATATCTAAAACAAAATGTCCAGTCTATTACGCCACTACGTACCATCAGAGGCATGAATAATGACTGAATGGACTTGAAAACAGGTGCTACAGCCTACGCTCCAAAATGCCATGTGGTTCCACGAGAACACTTTGCCAAGGCAGAGATAAGTGGCCGACGCCGAGACGTGTGTGAACAGCTGTGGACGTATACATTCTGGCCTAATGATTGGTGGTGTTTCTGTGACAGATGTCTCTTTCATTCACTACTGTTTGGAGGCTGGAGTTATATTACGAGTGGAATGAACACGCCTGGTAAAAGAGCCTTCTGAAATGATTGTTTATGCCACAGTAAAATGTCATACATTTTAAAAGGTAAATGAGAAGTCTTTATGACTAGACCCACAGTGATCCTATTGAATTAATAGGGATTCTATACGTCATTCTACGATTAGACCCCGAGCACGTGCACACACACGTGCACACATCTACTTTCACCCCTGACCATATCCCAACCACAACTCAAACATACATACATAGATGCTTATCAAGAACAGTTGATGTGACAAATAAAAAGTGCTTCACCAAAATAACAAAAATCAAAACATACATTTTTCATCAAAACAAAAACAAAGACAGTTTAAATGGTTCAATGGACGAAATGGCAAAAGAACAACAACATTGAGTTAAGATAACAGACATGGCTAAGAGGCTACATAGGAGAGAGGCTACATAGGAGGGAGGCTACACACGAGGGAGGCTACATAGGAGAGAGGCTACATAGGAGGGAGGCTACATAGGAGGGAGGCTACATAGGAGAGAGGCTACATAGGAGAGAGGCTACATAGGAGGGAGGCTACATAGGAGGGAGGCTACATAGGAGAGAGGCTACATAGGAGGGAGGCTACATAGGAGAGAGGCTACATAGGAGGGAGGCTACATAGGAGGGAGGCTACACACGAGGGAGGCTACATAGGAGAGAGGCTACATAGGAGGGAGGCTACACACGAGGGAGGCTACATAGGAGGGAGGCTACATAGGAGAGAGGCTACATAGGAGGGAGGCTACATAGGAGGGAGGCTACATAGGAGGGAGGCTACATAGGAGGGAGGCTACATAGGAGAGAGGCTACATAGGAGAGAGGCTACATAGGAGGGAGGCTACATAGGAGGGAGGCTACATAGGAGGGAGGCTACATAGGAGGGAGGCTACACACGAGGGAGGCTACATAGGAGGGAGGCTACATAGGAGAGAGGCTACATAGGAGGGAGGCTACATAGGAGGGAGGCTACATAGGAGGGAGGCTACATAGGAGGGAGGCTACATAGGAGAGAGGCTACATAGGAGAGAGGCTACATAGGAGGGAGGCTACATAGGAGGGAGGCTACATAGGAGGGAGGCTACACACGAGGGAGGCTACGTTGGAGAGAGGCTACATAGGAGGGAGGCTACATAGGAGAGAGGCTACACACGAGGGAGGCTACATAGGAGAGAGGCTACATAGATATATGGATTGAGTTCACACAGTGGACCTCTAAATGGGTCGAGATCACAGAGGACCTCTAAATGGATCGAGAACACAGAGGACCTCTGTGAGTTTAATCTGAAAGCAAATGGACGCTTGCGGTGCCATTCACGTGTCTTATTACCAGCTACGTGCCATTCACGTGTCTTATTACCAGCAACGTGCCATTCACGTGTCTTATTATCAGCTACGTGCCATTCACTTGCCTTATTACCAGCTACGTGCCATTCACTTGCCTTATTACCAGCTACGTGCCATTCACGTGTCTTATTACCAGCTACGTGCCATTCACGTGTCTTATTACCAGCTACGTGCCATTCACTTGTCTTATTACCAGCTACGTGCCATTCACTTGTCTTATTACCAGCTACGTGCCATTCACTTGTCTTATTACCAGCTACGTGCCATTCACTTGTCTTATTACCAGCTACGTGCCATTCACTTGTCTTATTACCAGCTACGTGCCATTCACGTGTCTTATTACCAGCTACGTGCCATTCACGTGTCTTATTACCAGCTACGTGCCATTCACGTGTCTTATTACCAGCTACGTGCCATTCACTTGCCTTATTACCAGCTACGTGCCATTCACGTGTCTTATTACCAGCTACGTGCCATTCACTTGCCTTATTACCAGCTACGTGCCATTCACGTGTCTTATTACCAGCTGCGTGATAAAGTGAGAAAAGAGATACTTAAAGAGTAAGTGGCTCTGGATAAGAGCGTCTGCTAAATGACGGACGTGTGGAACGTCATGTCAACAGTCTGCTGCAGTGGGGCCAGAACGCTGACTTGCTCTGCCAGAGGATGACATCACAATCACAGGCTGTTTGGAACAGTATGAAACACCTACGCCAGTGAGAGTAAATATGCACATTGAGTCGGATACAAAAAGCATGCTACTGTATTACTGTAGAGGCGTCAATATACAGGGATCACACAGACAGAGACGTGCACAGCGGACAAAATCAATTTACCTCTCCTGCCTCCGCAGCGTGCACTTGTTCACTGATTTGAAAGGAAATGACTGGTTCTGTGTCGGAAACATGGTGGAAAATCCCTCTTGCCCATGCCTCCACCAATCCAATGCTTTTACACTTGGATTCACACTTCTGGAGAAAATACATATAATTGGGACTCACAAATGGACTAGACTACAGGGTCAGGTAAATGTAGGTCTTGGCTACATGGACAGAGACACGGAACAGATTCATTTAAGGGGGGAAAAGACCATTTGTGATAGTTAGTTAGAGACGATGTGTGATAGTTAAGAGTGCATAGCACTGAAGTCTATGTACAACAGTATTCTTTATCATAACATTCACAGGCACACAATGATGAGAGAGAGAGAGAGAGAGAGAGAGAGATGGAAAGAGAGATGGAAAGAGAAAGAGATGGAAAGAGAGAGAGAGAGAGATGGAAAGAGAGAGAGGGAGAGAGATAGAGAGAGAGAGAGAGAGAGAGAGAGAGAGAGAGATGGAAAGAGAGAGAGAGAGAGAGAGAGAGAGAGATGGAAAGAGAGAGAGAGAGAGAGAGAGATAGCAGTGGAGGCTGCTGAGGGGAGGACGGCTCTAAATAATGGCTGGAATGGAGCGAATGGAATGGCATCAAACACCTGGAAACCTTGGAAACTATGTGTATGATGTACTTGATGCCATTCCACTGATTCCTCTCCAGCCGTTACTACGAGCCCATCCTCCCCAATTAAGGTGCCACCAACCTCCTGTGATAGATAGATAGATAGATAGATAGATAGATAGATAGATAGATAGATATATGATAGATAGATAGGTTCTGACTGCAGACATCATATACAGTAAATATCTTCATGTCTCTTCATCCGTATCATAGAACCAAAACATTTCAAATTGCACAGTAGCTAGCTCTGCCTGCAGTTGCTGGGTTACTGTCTCGCGTTGTCAAACGAATGACGGCACATCGCATGGCACAGAGGGTGAGAACTACCTAGAATGCATACCAAATGAAACGCTGATCCCTACGTAGCGCACTATACAGTATAAGCAATAGGGTGCCGTTTAGGACTCACATCTATCGCTCTGTGCTCTGTAATAAATTACTAGCAGGCAGGCTGTGCTGCTGTCATTATCCTGCCGACACAGGGAGGTCTCATTGTCTGCTGTGAGATCCTTTCACAGCATTAACGTTACAACAACACCGATCGAGTGACGTCTTCACATTGATGTCAATGGGAGAAGAATACTGCGTTCCAAGTGGCTCCCTGTTCCCCACAGGGCTCTCTGGGTAAACGGAGTGCACTACATTGGGAATAGGGAGCCACATGGGACTCACTCTAAGTGAACATTGGAGGAAGTTAGTATTGACCCCATGGTAACATCCAAGGAGGCTCTGGCTCTGCTCGTGGATTTCAGCCTAGTTTGTTAATGATGTAGAAAAGAAATGGAACATTGCCAGTCTGTTTGTCTCCTAAACCAGATGAAGGACAAAATGAACACATCTGGTCTGTGTCCCAAAGAGCACCCTAATCTCTATACAGTGTATTACTCTAGACCAGAGCCCTATGGTCAGCCCTGTGGTCAGCCCTATGGTCAGCCTTATGGTCAGCCCTATGGTTAGCCCTATGGTCAGCCCTATGGTCAGCCTTATGGTCAGCCCTATGGTCAGCCCTGTGGTCAGCCTTATGGTCAGCCCTATGGTTAGCCCTATGGTCAGCCCTATGGTCAGCCTTATGGTCAGCCCTATGGTCAGCCCTATGGTCAGCCTTATGGTCAGCCCTATGGTCAGCCTTATGGTCAGCCTTATGGTCAGCCCTATGGTCAGCCCTACGGTCAGCCCTATGGTCAGCCTTATGGTCAGCCCTATGGTCAGCCCTATGGTCAGCCTTATGGTCAGCCCTATGGTCAGCCCTATGGTCAGCCCTATGGTCAGCCTTATGGTCAGCCTAATGGTCAGCCCTATGGTCAGCCTTATGGTCAGCCCTATGGTCAGCCCTATGGTCAGCCCTATGGTCAGCCTTATGGTCAGCCTTATGGTCAGCCCTATGGTCAGCCTTATGGTCAGCCCTATGGTCAGCCTTATGGTCAGCCCTATGGTCAGCCTTATGGTCAGCCCTATGGTCAGCCCTATGGTCAGCCTTATGGTCAGCCCTATGGTCAGCCCTATGGTCAGCCTTATGGTCAGCCCTATGGTCAGCCTTATGGTCAGCCCTATGGTCAGCCCTATGGTCATCCCTATGGTCAGCCCTATGGTCAGCCCTATGGTCAGCCCTGTGGTCAGCCCTATGGTCAGCCCTATGGTCAGCCTTATGGTCAGCCCTATGGTCAGCCTTATGGTCAGCCTTATGGTCAGCCTTATGGTCAGCCCTATGGTCAGCCTTATGGTCAGCCCTATGGTCAGCCCTATGGTCAGCCCTATGGTCAGCCTTATGGTCAGCCTTATGGTCAGCCCTATGGTCAGCCTTATGGTCAGCCCTATGGTCAGCCCTGTGGTCAGCCCTATGGTCAGCCCTATGGTCAGCCCTATGGTCAGCCTTATGGTCAGCACTATGGTCAGCCTTATGGTCAGCCCTATGGTCAGCCTTATGGTCAGCCTTATGGTCAGCCCTATGGCCGTAGGGCATAGGGCCCTGATTAAAGTGCCCTATGAGCCCTGGTTAAATAAGTGCCCTATAGTCAGCTCTATTGACCCTGGTTAAAGAAGTGCCCTATGAGCCCTGGTTAAAGAAGTGCCCTATGGGCCCTGGATAAAGAAGTGCCCTATGGTCAGCTCTATGGGCCCTGGTTAAAGAAGTGCCCTATGGTCAGCTCTATGGGCCTTGGTTAAAGAAGTGCCCTATGGACCCTGGTTAAAGAAGTGCCCTATGGTCAGCTCTATGGGCCCTGGTTAAAGAAGTGCCCTATGGTCAGCTCTATGGGCCTTGGTTAAAGAAGTGCCCTATGGTCAGCTCTATGGGTCCTGGTTAAAGAAGTGCCCTATGGACCCTGGTTAAAGAAGTGCCCTATGGTCAGCTCTATGGGCCCTGGTTAAAGAAGTGCCCTATGGACCCTGGTTAAAGAAGTGCCCTATGGTCAGCTCTATGGGCCCTAGTTAAGAAGTGCCCTATGGTCAGCTCTATGGACCCTGTTTAAAGAAGTGCCCTATGGTCAGCTCTATGGGCCTTGGTTAAAGAAGTGCCCTATGGTCAGCTCTATGGACCCTGGTTAAAGAAGTGCCCTATGGACCCTGGTTAAAGAAGTGCCCTATGGTCAGCTCTATGGGCCCTAGTTAAAGAAGTGCCCTATGGTCAGCTCTATGGACTCTGTTTAAAGAAGTCTTCTTTAACCAGCTCTATGGACCCTGGTTAAAGAAGTGCCCTATGGACCCTGGTTAAAGAAGTGCCCTTTGGTCAGCTCTATAGGCCCTGGTTAAAGAAGTGCCCTATGGACTCTGGTTAAAGAAGTGCCCTATGGTCAGCTCTATAGGCCCTGGTTAAAGAAGTTCTCTATATAGGGAATAGGGCACCATTTGAGACACCCCTGGTAGCCAATAATTCTAAGTGGACAGACAGACAGACAGAATGGGGGTACAGCCAGATGGAGAATAAAGTAGTGTAGCTGGTCAGAGATTGGTAACAGGCCTCTATCAACACCCAGACTGACATAGAATAACACCATCTTGGAGAGTTCAGACTTGTGAGATACATACTGTCCTGTACAGGGCTTCAGCACATCTAAAGGACCCTATTCCCTACATAGTGCACTACCTATAGGGCCCTGGTCAAAAGTAGTGCACTATGTAGGGAATAGGGTGTCATTAGGGAGAAAGCCTGTGTGTAGCTACTGTAGCTACTACTTTTCTTATCCCGTATCTGTTGAGTTGAGCGTCCTTTGTCATTCACCAACCTTGACAACATCAAAGCAGCAGATGATTGGAGGTCAAGAAGACCCCTGCTCCGGAGCTCCTTTAGGACATCACATTTTCTCTAGCTCAGAGTTCTAGAATAGGTCAACAGAGTTCTAGAAGATGTCAACAGAGCTCTAGAAGATGTCAACAGAGTTCTAGAAAAGGTTAACAGAGTTCTAGAAGATGACAACAGAGTTCTAGAAGAGGTCAACAGAGTTCTAGAAGATGGCAACAGAGTTCTAGAAGATGGCAACAGAGTTCTAGAAGATGACAACAGACATTCAATGAGTGGAGAAATAGTTTCTTCTTCATGTTGTTTCTCTAATGGGACAGATGGATGAGCCTGTCCTGCAGTGGCCAGATTGGTTTAGTGAACAGAAGGCCTTGGTTCATGGCTCAGTGAGGACATGGAGGGACATGGAGGGACCACCCTCTACCATCTACGTTTCAGCCCAGGATGGGTGTCTGGTTTCAGTGCTATAGTCAGGCAAGCAGTGGGACGGGAATTACAACCCCTCAGACTACAGGCTCAGTGGTAATGGACGGACTGGGATAGCAGAACGATGTGCGCATTCTGACTGTACATTTCAGTGTCATATACACCTAGACAACGCCAAGGGAGGGAGACGTGCCTATATAGTGCATTACTTTTGACCAGGGCCCGATAGTGCACTATATAGGGGAGAGGGTGTCATTTGGGACACTGCTTTGGTGTAGCGGTAGTGGCCCTGCGTTCTCCCTGTCCCTGGATGATGAGGTGGACACGGCTGTGTGATGTCATCAATAATGGCCCTCCTCCAGACCTCCCGGCTATCTGCGGTCCCTCCGGGTCACGACAGTTTCCATGGCGGGTTGTAGAACTTAATGGTGTGTGTTCTGGCCCACTTGGCGAAGACGGCCTTCTCTGTGATGAAACGGTGGCCGCCGTACGGAGCGCTCTCGTGGAGGAGATACTCTGCACACTCATCACGACTACCGGCTTCATAGTAGTGGTACGGGACCTTACGGTACCCCTCTGACCTGGAGGAGGGGGGAGGAGAGAGATGGTTATAGACAGTCATCATGACTACCGGCTTCATAGTAGTGGTACGGTACCTTACGGTACCCATCTGACCTGGAGGGGGGGGGGGAGAGAGATGGTTATAGACAGTCATCATGACTACCGGCTTCATAGTAGTGGTACGGGACCTTACGGTACCCCTCTGACCTGGGAGGAGGGGGGAGGAGAGAGATTGTTATAGACAGTCATCATGACTACCGGCTTCATAGTAGTGGTACGGGACCTTACGGTACCCCTCTGACCTGGGAGGAGGGGGGAGGAGAGAGATGGTTATAGACAGTCATCATGACTACCGGCTTCATAGTAGTGGTACGGGACCTTACGGTACCCATCTGACCTAGAGGGGGGGAGGAGAGAGATGGCTATAGACAGTCATCATGACTACCGGCTTCATAGCAGTGGTACGGGACCTTAAGGTACCGCTCTGACCTGGGAGGAGGGGGGAGGAGAGAGATGGTTATAGACAGTTATCATGACTACCGGCTTCATAGTAGTGGTACGGGACCTTACGGTACCCCTCTGACCTGGGAGGAGGGGGGAGGAGAGAGATTGTTATAGACAGTCATCATGACTACCGGCTTCATAGTAGTGGTACGGGACCTTACGGTACCCCTCTGACCTGGGAGGGGGGGGGGGGGAGAGATGGTTATAGACAGTCATCATGACTACCGGCTTCATAGTAGTGGTACGGGACCTTACGGTACCCCTCTGACCTGGGAGGAGGGGGGAGGAGAGAGATTGTTATAGACAGTCATCATGACTACCGGCTTCATAGTAGTGGTACGGGACCTTACGGTACCCATCTGACCTAGAGGGGGGGAGGAGAGAGATGGTTATAGACAGTCATCATGACTACCGGCTTCATAGCAGTGGTACGGGACCTTACGGTACCCCTCTGACCTGGGAGGAGGGGGGAGGAGAGAGATGGTTATAGACAGTTATCATGACTACCGGCTTCATAGTAGTGGTACGGGACCTTACGGTACCCCTCTGACCTGGGAGGAGGGGGGAGGAGAGAGATTGTTATAGACAGTCATCATGACTACCGGCTTCATAGTAGTGGTACGGGACCTTACGGTACCCCTCTGACCTTGGGGGGGGGGGGGGGAGATGGTTATAGACAGTCATCATGACTACCGGCTTCATAGTAGTGGTACGGGACCTTACGGTACCCATCTGACCTGGTAGGAGGGGGGAGGAGAGAGATGGTTATAGACAGTCATCATGACTACCGGCTTCATAGTAGTGGTACGGGACCTTACGGTACCCCTCTGACCTGGGAGGAGGGGGGAGGAGAGAGATGGTTATAGACAGTCATCATGACTACCGGCTTCATAGTAGTGGTACGGGACCTTACGGTACCCCTCTGACCTGGGAGGAGGGGGGAGGAGAGAGATGGTTATAGACAGTCATCATGACTACCGGCTTCATAGTAGTGGTACGGGACCTTACGGTACCCCTCTGACCTGGAGGGGGGGGGGGGGGGGGGGGGGATGGTTATAGACAGTCATCATTACTACCGGCTTCATAGTAGTGGTACGGGACCTTACGGTACCCCTCTGACCTGGGAGGGGGGGGGGGGGGGAGAGATGGTTATAGACAGTCATCACGACTACCGGCTTCATAGTAGTGGTACGGGACCTTACGGTACCCATCTGACCTGGTAGGAGGGGGGAGGAGAGAGATGGTTATAGACAGTCATCATGACTACCGGCTTCATAGTAGTGGTACGGGACCTTACGGTACCCCTCTGACCTGGGAGGAGGGGGGAGGAGAGAGATGGTTATAGACAGTCATCATGACTACCGGCTTCATAGTAGTGGTACGGGACCTTACGGTACCCCTCTGACCTGGGAGGGGGGGGGGGGGGGGGAGAGATGGTTATAGACAGTCATCACGACTACCGGCTTCATAGTAGTGGTACGGGACCTTACGGTACCCATCTGACCTGGTAGGAGGGGGGAGGAGAGAGATGGTTATAGACAGTCATCATGACTACCGGCTTCATAGTAGTGGTACGGGACCTTACGGTACCCCTCTGACCTGGAGGGGGGGGGGGGGAGAGATGGTTATAGACAGTCATCATGACTACCGGCTTCATAGTAGTGGTACGGGACCTTACGGTACCCATCTGACCTGGAGGGGGGGGAGGAGAGAGATGGTTATAGACAGTCATCATGACTACCGGCTTCATAGCAGTGGTACGGGACCTTACGGTACCCCTCTGACCTGGAGGGGGAGAGAGAGAGAGAGAGAGAGAGAGAGAGAGAGAGAGAGAGAGAGAGAGAGAGAGAGAGAGAGAGAGAGAGAGAGTTGTAGGGGGAGAGAGAGACGGGGTGGTTGGGGGAGAGGGAGAGATAGAGAGAGAGAGAGAGAGAGAGAGAGAGAGAGAGAGAGAGAGAGAGAAAGAGAGAGAGAGAGAGAGAGAGAGAGAGAGAGAGAGAGAGAGAGAGGGAGGGAGGGAGGGAGGGTGAAAGAGACCATGCAATAGTGAAGGTGTATACTTAGCAGTAGAAAGCCTGAACAGTTTAACCACTAACCAGTTAACATATCAAAATGTAAAACTTCTCTAGGGTAGGGGACAGCATTGGGAATTTTGGATGAAAAGCGTGCCCAAATTAAACTGCTTGCTACTCAGCCATAAAAGCTAGGATATGCATATAATTAGTAGATTTGGAAAGAAAACACACTTAAGTTTTCTAAAACTGTTTGAAGGATGTCTGTGAGTATAACAGAACTCATATGGCAGGCAAAAACCTGAGAAGTAATCCAACCAGGAAGTGGGAAATCTGAGGTTGGTCGTTTTTCAACTCATATCCTATTGAAGATACAGTGGGATATTGGTAATGTTGCACTTCCTAAGGCTTCCACTAGATGTCAACCGTCTTTAGAACGTTGTTTGATGCTTCTACTGTGAAGTGGGGCCAAATGAGAGGTGAATGAGTCAGGTATCTGGCAGAGAGCCACGAGCTGGCCACGCTCGTTCACGTGAGAGCGACCTGCGTTCCATTGCAATTCTACAGACAAAGGAATTCTCTGGTTGGAACATTATTGAAGATTTATGATAAAAACATCCCAAAGATTGATTCAATACATCGTTTGCCATGTTTCTACAGACTGTAACGGAACTTTTTGACGTTTCGTCTGCTCCTAGTGAACGCGCTTCGTGAGTTTGGATTTGTTTACCAAGCGCGCTAACAAAATAAGCTATTTGGACATAAATTATGGACATTATCGAACAAAAACAAACATTTATTGTGGAACTGGGATTCCTGGGAGTGCATTCTGATGAAGATCATCAAAGGTAAGTGAACATTTATAATGTTATTTCTGATTTCTATTGACTGCCCAAAATGGCGGATATCTTTTTGGCTTGTTTGGGCTCTGAGTGCCGTACTCAGATTATTGCATGGTTTGCTTTTTCCGTAAAGATTTTTTTAAATCTGACACAACGATTGTATTAAGGAGAAGTGGATCTGAAATTCCATGTATAACACTTGTATCTTTGATCAGCGTTTATTATGAGTTATTATTATTATTTCTGTAAATTGATGTTTTGGAACTACTGAACATAACGTGCAAATGTATACTGAGATTTATTTATATAAATATGAACTTTACCGAAGAAAACATACATGTATTGTGTAACATGAAGTTCTATGAGTGTCATCTGATGAAGATCATCAAAGGTTAGTGATTAATTCTATCTATTTCTGATTTTTGTGACTCCTCTCTTTGGCTGGAAAAATGGCTGTGTTTTTCTGTAACTTGGCTCTGACCTAACTTAATCGTTTGGTGTGCTTTCGTCGTAAAGCCTTTTTGAAATCAGATACTGTGGCTGGATTTACAACAAGTGTATCTTTAAAATGGTGTAAAATACTTGTATGTTTGAGGAATTTTAATTATGGGATTTCTGTTGTTTTGAATTTGGCGCCCTGCAATTTCACTGGCTATTGACAGGTGGGACGCTACCATCCCACGTATCCTAGAGAAAATTCAAGCTAAAAACCTAAGAAAATGTACCTGCAATGTTAAATGGTTTGATTGAAGAGTGCATAAACCTATGAAAGAAATTGAGAAACCAACCAAAAACACAGAAAACCAGAACATACGCCTTTACCTTAGGGAACATTAAACAGAAATACAGAACAAACACAAAGGCTCATTGTGATTGAAGAATCCATAGAATCAGGTCACTTCTGGGAAAATTGTAAAACACTGAACAAACAACAACATTAAGAGCTAACTGTCCAAAATGGAGATGTATGGATAAACCACTTCTCCAATGTGACCCGTTTCAGGAAACTAGGTGTATGTTCCAAATAATGACTTCACAGGAGAGCCATTTTTTATTTATAAATAAAAAAATCAAAATGCGTTTTTTTTTTCTTGCAGAAATGCCTACTGGAACATGTGAACTTTAACGAACTTGTATGCCATCTGTAAATATTAATAACATTGTTAAATTACGAGCCTTGTCAGCAACCTTCACACTAGCCAAGATTGACTGAGATAGTGAGTGGGCTGGACATGCCGAGAAAGGAGTTCGGATTGGTCTGCCATATACAGTGGGGGAAAAAATATTTAGTCAGCCACCACTTGTGCAAGTTCTCCCACTTGTGCAAGTTCTCCCACAAGTTCTCCCACCATCATTTGCAAATAAATTCATTAAAAATGTGATTTTCTGGATTTTTTTTTCTCATTTTCTCTGTCATAGTTGAAGTGTACCTATGATGAAAATTACAGGCCTCTCTCATCTTTTTAAGTGGGAGAACTTGCACAATTGGTGGCTGACTAAATACTTGTTTGCCCCACTGTAGAAGGCTTCTGTCTATTTGAGCTGGTCAGTCTGTGTTGGTAATCCTGTAGAACGCTGCTTTTAAAATAATTGATCATGTAGTGGAGCTGCATAAGTGTCGCTCTCCCCTTTCTGGAGGACTGTGTTTTGAAATGAGTTAATTATAGTATGATAGCTAAGGAGATGGAGAAAACACCTGTCTCCGGATTACATCTTCAAACTAAGGGCAACCGTGGCATCGCATCCGTAACAGGGAGACGCATCCATCATGCATGATGATGTATACAGGTAAGATAGTCTAGCATTAGCTAGCTACATTTTCAGATATTAGTAAGAGCCTAATGTTAGCTAGCTAACATTGAACCTGGTTAGTTAGCTCTCAACAGATTCATGCAGGGTGGTAACGACATGATTTGGCACTTTGTTCAATGTTGTTTAACTAGCTAACGTCAGCTGGCTGGCCCGTTAGCTAACGTTACGTGACGTGTGTGATCTTACACGTTGTTTATCTTGCTTGGTTCATTGTTTACCTAGCTAGCTACATGTCTTAAGCTAAAGTGTACTGTTAGCTAGCTAGCTAAAGTTAGCTGACTGGCTACCTAGCTGACACTATGATTTGTATCCTAGAGCCGTTTGCTTTTCTAGTTAGAGCCTAATGTTAGCTAGCTAACGTTAGCTGGCTGGTTCGTTAGCTAACATTATGTGACGTCTGTGATCTGACACGTTGTCCACCTAGCTAGGTTCATTGTCTACCATAGCTAGGTTGATTGTTTACCATAGCTAGGTTGATTGTTTACCTAGCTAGGTAGCTACATGTCTTAAGCTAAAGTGTAAATCACCTGTTGAATATGGTCCACTGTCAGTAAACGTCAGCAAAAAAGCTACATAAGACTCCAAGTGGTAAGTCACATATAACAAAGCACCAAAAGCAAAAACATGCTCATTTACAAAACATTTTGCTTTGCTTGAATTTTTTTCTCCTCTCTGTCCTCCCCTCTCTTCTCTGCCTTTTGCCACTGATTATGGTAGTAGGCAGATTATACAATAGTCATGAAAACACCTTACTCTGCTCATCTTAATCAGCATAAGGTCAAAATCTAAGTAAGCATACACTGAAAAAACACCTGGTTAACCTATACTTAATCTGATGTGAATTAGACCAGACAGCTAACCTCCAAAATGTCTGATGTGAATGAGACCAGACAGCTAACCTCCAAAATGTCTGATGTGAATGAGACCAGACAGCTAACCTCCACAGTATCTGTGTGAATGAGACCAGGCAGCTAACCTCCACATTATCTGATGTTAATGAGACCAGGCAGCTAACCTCCACAGTATCTGTGTGAATGAGACCAGACAGCTAACCTCCACAGTATCTGTGTGAATGAGACCAGGCAGCTAACCTCCACATTATCTGATGTTAATGAGACCAGACAGCTAACCTCCACAGTATCTGATGAGAATGAGACCAGACAGCTAACCTCCACAGTATCTGTGTGAATGAGACCAGACAGCTAACCTCCACAGTATATACTGAGAATGAAACCAGGCAGCTAAATTCCACAGTATCTACTGAGAATGAGACCAGACAGCTAACCTCCACAATATCTACTGAGAATGAGACCAGGCAGCTAACCTCCACATTATCTGATGTTAATGAGACCAGACAGCTAACCTCCACAGTATCTGATGAGAATGAGACCAGACAGCTAACCTCCACAGTATCTGTGTGAATGAGACCAGACAGCTAACCTCCACAGTATCTGATGAGAATGAGACCAGGCAGCTAAACTCCACAGTATCTGATGAGAATGAGACCAGGCAGCTAACCTCCACATTATCTGATGAGAATGAGACCAGGCAGCTAACCTCCACAATAACTACTGAGAATGAGACCAGGCAGCTAACCTCCACAATATCTACTGAGAATGAGACCAGGCAGCTAACCTCCACATTATCTACTGAGAATGAGACCAGGCAGCTAACCTCCACAGTATCTACTGAGAATGAGACCAGGCAGCTAACCTCCACATTATCTGATGAGAATGAGACCAGGCAGCTAACCTCCACATTATCTGATGAGAATGAGACCAGGCAGCTAACCTCCACATTATCTACTGAGAATGAGACCAGGCAGCTAACCTCCACAGTATCTACTGAGAATGAGACCAGACAGCTAACCTCCACAATATCTGATGAGAATGAGACCAGGCAACTAACCTCCACAGAATCGACTGAGAATGAGACCAGACAGCTAACCTCCACAGAATCGACTGAGAATGAGACCAGACAGCTAACCTCCACTTAATCTGAAGTGAATTAGACCAGACAGCTAACCTCCACAGTATCTGATGAGAATGAGACCAGGCAGCTAACCTCCACAGTATCTACTGAGAATGAGACCAGGCAGCTAACCTCCACATTATCTGATGTTAATGAGACCAGGCAGCTAACCTCCACATTATCTGATGTGAATGAGACCAGGCAGCTAACCTCCACATTATCTGATGTTAATGAGACCAGGCAGCTAACCTCCACATTATCTGATGTTAATGAGACCAGGCAGCTAACCTCCACATTATCTGATGTTAATGAGACCAGGCAGCTAACCTCCACAGTATCTTTTTTTATTTTTTATTTTATTTTTTTATTTCACCTTTATTTAACCAGGTAGGCTAGTTGAGAACAAGTTCTCATTTGCAACTGCGACCTGGCCAAGATAAGGCATAGCAGTGTGAACAGACAACACAGAGTTACACATGGAGTAAACAATTAACAAGTCAATAACACAGTAGAAAAAGGGGAGTCTATATATACATTGTGTGCAAAAGGCATGAGAAGGTAGGCAAATAATTACAATTATGCAGATTAACACTGGAGTGATAAATGATCAGATGGTTATGTACAGGTAGAGATATTGGTGTGCAAAAGAGCAGAAAAATAAATAAATAAAAACAGTATGGGGATGAGGTAGGTGAAAATGGGTGGGCTATTTACCAATAGACTATGTACAGCTGCAGCGATCGGTTAGCTGCTCAGATAGCAGATGTTTGAAGTTGGTGAGGGAGATAAAAGTCTCCAACTTCAGCGATTTTTGCAATTCGTTCCAGTCACAGGCAGCAGAGAACTGGAACGAAAGGCGGCCAAATGAGGTGTTGGCTTTAGGGATGATCAGTGAGATACACCTGCTGGAGCGCGTGCTACGGATGGGTGTTGCCATCGTAACCAGTGAACTGAGATAAGGCGGAGCTTTACCTAGCATGGACTTGTAGATGACCTGGAGCCAGTGGGTCTGGCGACGAATATGTAGCGAGGGCCAGCCGACTAGAGCATACAAGTCGCAGTGGTGGGTGGTATAAGGTGCTTTAGTGACAAAACGGATGGCACTGTGATAAACTGCATCCAGTTTGCTGAGTAGAGTGTTGGAAGCAATTTTGTAGATGACATCGCCGAAGTCGAGGATCGGTAGGATAGTCAGTTTTACTAGGGTAAGTTTGGCGGCGTGAGTGAAGGAGGCTTTGTTGCGGAATAGAAAGCCGACTCTTGATTTGATTTTCGATTGGAGATGTTTGATATGGGTCTGGAAGGAGAGTTTAGAGTCTAGCCAGACACCTAGGTACTTATAGATGTCCACATATTCAAGGTCGGAACCATCCAGGGTGGTGATGCTGGTCAGGCGTGCGGGTGCAGGCAGCGAACGGTTGAAAAGCATGCATTTGGTTTTACTAGCGTTTAAGAGCAGTTGGAGGCCACGGAAGGAGTGCTGTATGGCATTGAAGCTCGTTTGGAGGTTAGATAGCACAGTGTCCAAGGACGGGCCGGAAGTATATAGAATGGTGTCGTCTGCGTAGAGGTGGATCAGGGAATCGCCCGCAGCATGAGAAACATCATTGATATATACAGAGAAAAGAGTCGGCCCGAGAATTGAACCCTGTGGCACCCCCATAGAGACTGCCAGAGGACCGGACAGCATGCCCTCCGATTTGACACACTGAACTCTGTCTGCAAAGTAATTGGTGAACCAGGCAAGGCAGTCATCCGAAAAACCGAGGCTACTGAGTCTGCCGATAAGAATACGGTGATTGACAGAGTCGAAAGCCTTGGCAAGGTCTATGAAGACGGCTGCACAGTACTGTCTTTTATCGATGGCGGTTATGATATCGTTTAGTACCTTGAGCGTGGCTGAGGTACACCCGTGACCGGCTCGGAAACCAGATTGCACAGCGGAGAAGGTACGGTGGGATTCAAGATGGTCAGTGACCTGTTTGTTGACTTGGCTTTCGAAGACCTTAGATAGGCAGGGCAGGATGGATATAGGTCTGTAACAGTTTGGGTCCAGGGTGTCGCCCCCTTTGAAGAGGGGGATGACTGCGGCAGCTTTCCAATCCTTGGGGATCTCAGACGATATGAAAGAGAGGTTGAACAGGCTGGTAATAGGGGTTGCGACAATGGCGGCGGATAGTTTCAGGAATAGAGGGTCCAGATTGTCAAGCCCAGCTGATTTGTACGGGTCCAGGTTTTGCAGCTCTTTCAGAACATCTGCTATCTGGATTTGGGTAAAGGGGAACCTGGAGAGGCTTGGGCGAGTAGCTGCGGGGGGGGGGAGCTGTTGGCCGAGGTTGGAGTAGCCAGGCGGAAGGCATGGCCAGCCGTTGAGAAATGCTTGTTGAAGTTTTCGATAATCATGGATTTATCGGTGGTGACCGTGTTACCTAGCCTCAGTGCAGTGGGCAGCTGGGAGGAGGTGCTCTTGTTCTCCATGGACTTCACAGTGTCCCAGAACTTTTTGGAGTTGGAGCTACAGGATGCAAACTTCTGCCTGAAGAAGTTGGCTTTTGCTTTCCTGACTGACTGTGTGTATTGGTTCCTGACTTCCCTGAACAGTTGCATATCGCGGGGACTATTCGATGTTAGTGCAGTCCGCCACAGGATGTTTTTGTGCTGGTCGAGGGCAGTCAGGTCTGGAGTGAACCAGGGGCTATATCTGTTCTTAGTTCTGCATTTTTTGAACGGAGCATGCTTATCTAAAATGGTGAGGAAGATACTTTTAAAGAAAGACCAGGCATCCTCAACTGACGGGATGAGGTCAATGTCCTTCCAGGATACCCGGGCCAGGTCGATTAGAAAGGCCTGCTCACAGAAGTGTTTTAGGGAGCGTTTGACAGTGATGAGGGGTGGTCGTTTGACTGCGGCTCCGTAGCGGATACAGGCAATGAGGCAGTGATCGCTGAGATCCTGGTTGAAGACAGCGGAGGTGTATTTGGAGGGCCAGTTGGTCAGGATGACGTCAATGAGGGTGCCCTTGTTTACAGAGTTAGGGTTGTACCTGGTGGGTTCCTTGATGATTTGAGTGAGATTGAGGGCATCTAGCTTAGATTGTAGGACTGCCGGGGTGTTAAGCATATCCCAGTTTAGGTCACCTAACAGAACAAACTCTGAAGCTAGATGGGGGGCGATCAATTCACAAATGGTGTCCAGGGCACAGCTGGGAGCTGAGGGGGGTCGGTAGCAGGCGGCAACAGTGAGAGACTTATTTCTGGAGAGAGTAATTTTCAAAATTAGTAGTTCGAACTGTTTGGGTATGGACCTGGAAAGTATGACATTACTTTGCAGGCTATCTCTGCAGTAGACTGCAACTCCTCCCCCTTTGGCAGTTCTATCTTGACGGAAGATGTTATAGTTGGGTATGGAAATCTCATAATTTTTGGTGGCCTTCCTGAGCCAGGATTCAGACACGGCAAGGACATCAGGGTTAGCAGAGTGTGCTAGAGCAGTGAGTAAGACAAACTTAGGGAGGAGGCTTCTGATGTTGACATGCATGAAACCAAGGCTTTTTCGATCACAGAAGTCAACAAATGAGGGTGCCTGGGGACATGCAGGGCCTGGGTTTACCTCCACATCACCCGCGGAACAGAGAAGGAGTAGTATGAGGGTGCGGCTGAAGGCTATCAAAACTGGTCGCCTAGGGCGTTGGGGACAGAGAATAAGAGGAGCAGGTTTCTGGGCATGGTAGAATATATTCAGGGCATAATGCGCAAACAGGGGTATGGTGGGGTGCGGGTACAGCGGAGGTAAGCCCAGGCACTGGGTGATGATGAGAGAGGTTGTATCTCTGGACATGCTGGTTGTAATGGGTGAGGTCACCGCATGTGTGGGGGGTGGGACAAAGGAGGTATCAGGGGTATAAAGAGTGGAACTAGGGGCTCCATTGTAAACTAAAACAATGATAACTAACCTGCACAACAGTATACAAGGCATATTGACATTTGAGAGAGACATACAGCGAGGCATACAGTAATCACAGGTGTTGAATTGGGAGAGCTAGCTAAAACAGTAGGTGAGACAACAACAGCTAATCAGCTAGCACAACAACAGCAGGTAGAATGGCGATTGATTAGGCAGAGAGGGTCGGATTAACTACACACAGAGCCTAAGTGCGGCTGGGGCCGACAGATAAAACATAAACAAGCAGAATGGATTACCGTGATTAATGGACAGTCCAGCATGCATCAGCTATGTAGCCAAGTGATCAGTGTCCAAGGGGCAGTGGTGGATGGGGCAGGGAAGCTGGACTGGCGAGTGTTATCCAGGTTAGAAAACTAACAATGACTAAATAGCTTGTAGCCAGTTAGCTGGTTAGCTTCTGGAGGTTCTTGAGTGTGTTCTAAAAATGTAAAGATAATAGCGGTTCCGTATCACATTGGGTGAGGCAGGTTACCGGAAGGTATAAACAAATTAAAAATCGAAAAGGGATAGAAAGTAAATATGGGTTCAGTGAGTGTTTGGGACGCGGCGATTCAGACGGTTAGCAGGCCTGTGCTAACAAGCTAACAGTTAGTAGACGGTGCTAAACACGGTAGCAGTTAGCGGACCGGGCTAAACAAGCTAGCAGTTAGCAGGCCGAATTTGCAAGCAAGGAGATAGCAAGGGCTAGAGAGTTAGCCTTTGGGGACGTCGCGATGGGGGGAGTCTGTTTATTCCTCTTCATGCGGTGACATCGATGGACCGGTCGTGGGTCTGGATATTGTAGCCCAGGAGCTCAAAATGTTCCGTTTGCGATGGGAATCCGGGGATGAAAAATAAAAATAAAATAAGAAATAGGTCCGTTATGCTCTGGTTAGAGTCGCGTTGTTCGAACTGGCGAGTGCTTTCCGAGCTAAAGGTTAGCTGATGACCGGTTAGCTGAAGACCGCTAGCAATGTTTTGCTGAAGCTGGTAGTTAGTTGGCTAGCTTCAGTTGAGGGGTTCCAGATCCGAAGTAAATATAAATACTTTAGGAAAAATAGCTACGTTGGGTGAGGCGGGTTGCAGGAGAGTATTTAGAAGAAGTTGAGGTTCAGCAAAAAGTTTTAAAGATATGTGAAGAAAAAAAACGAAAACAAACGATATATACAAGGGACACGACACGACAACACGTCCTACTGCTACGCCATCTTGGATCATCTACTGAGAATGAGACCAGGCAGCTAAACTCCACAATACCTACTGTGAATGAGCCCAGACAGCTAACCTCCACTTAATCTGAAGTGAATTAGACCAGACAGCTAACGTCCACAGTATCTACTGAGAATGAGACCAGGCAGCTAACCTCCACTTAATCTGATGTGAATTAGACCAGAAATCTAACCTCCACAGTATATACTGAGAATGAGACCAGGCAGCTAACCTCCACAATATCTGGTGAGAATGACACCAGGCAGCTAACCTCCACTTAATCTGATGTGAATTAGACCAGAAATCTAACCTCCACAGTATCTACTGAGAATGAGACCAGGCAGCTAACCTCCACTTAATCTGATGTGAATTAGACCAGAAATCTAACCTCCACAGTATATACTGAGAATGAGACCAGGCAGCTAACCTCCACATTATCTACTGAGAATGAGACCAGGCAGCTAACCTCCACAGTATCTACTTAGAATGACACCAGGCAGCTAACCTCCACAGTATCTACTGAGAATGAGACCAGAAAGCTAACCTCCACAGTATCTGATGTGAATGAGACCAGACAGCTAACCTCCACATTATCGGATGAGAATAAGACCAGGCAGCTAACCTCCACATTATCTGATGTTAATGAGACCAGACAGCTAACCTCCACAGTATCTGATTTGAATGAGACTAGGCAGCTATCCTCCACAGTATATACTGTGAATGAGCCAAGAAAGCTAACCTCCACAGTATCTACTGAGAATGAGACCAGACAGCTAACCTCCACAATATCTACTGAGAATGAGACCAGACAGCTAACCTCCACAATATCTACTGTGAATGAGCCCAGAAAGCTAACCTCCACTTAATCTGATGTGAATTAGACCAGACAGCTAACCTCCACAGTATCTTATGAGAATGAGACCAGACAGCTAACCTCCAAAGTATCTTATGAGAATGAGACCAGACAGCTAACCTCCACATTATCTGATGTGAATGAGACCAGGCAGCTAACCTCCACAGTGTCTGCTATGAATGAGACCAGACAGCTAACCTCCACATTATCTGATGTGAATGAGACCAGGCAGCTAACCTCCACCGTATCTACTGTGAATGAGACCAGACAGCTAACCTCCACATTATCTGATGTGAATGAGACCAGGCAGCTAACCTCCACAGTATCTGATGTGAATGAGACCAGGCAGCTAACCTCCACAGTATCTGATGTGAATGAGACCAGGCAGCTAACCTCCACAGTGTCTGCTGAGAATGAAACCAGGCAGCAAAATTCCACAGTATCTACTGTGAATGAGACCAGACAGCTAACCTCCACAATATCTACTGAGAATGAGACCAGGCAGCTAACCTCCACAGTATCTGATATGAATGAGACCAGGCAGCTAACCTCCACAGTATCTGATGTGAATGAGACCAGGCAGCTAACCTCCACATTATCTGATGTGAATGAGACCAGGCAGCTAACCTCCACATTATCTGATGTTAATGAGACAAGGCAGCTAACCTCCACAGTATCTGATGTGAATGAAACCAGGTAGCTAACCTCCACAGTATCTACTGAGAATGAGACCAGACAGCTAACCTCCACAGAATCTGATGTGAATGAGACCAGACAGCTAACCTCCACAGTATCTGATGAGAATGAGACCAGGCAGCTAACCTCCACAGTAAGTATGGAGTCATAATTATATTTATTAGGAAGTCACAAACGACACACTATTCCCTATGTACTACACAAGTTTTGACCAGGGCCCATAGGGACACCCATAAGCTTCTGGTCTAAAGTTGTGCACTATATAGGGAATATGGTGCCTTCGGGTTCTGGTCTAAAAGTAGTGCACTATGTAGGGAATAGGGTGCCTTCGGGTTCTGGTCTAAAAGTAGTGCACTATATAGGGAATAGGGTGACAAATAGGTAAGGTTGTGACTGTATCCAAAATGGGCTCTGGTGAAAGGAATAGGGACATGGTGCCATTTTAATGTCTGAAAACGTATTGTTTCTGTGTGCATTCCTTATTGATGAACAGTAAAGTTAATCAATCCATCCATCAATCAATCAATCCATACATCAATCAATACACCAATAATTCCATCCATCAATCCATCAATCCATCAATCAATCAATCCACCAATCCATCCATCAATCAATTAATCCATCCATCAATCCATCCATCCATCAATCCATCCATCCATCAATCCATCCATCCATCAATCCATCCATCCATCCATCAATCCATCCATCCATCCATCCATCCATCCATCAATCAATCAATCCATCCATCAATCAATCCATCCATCAATCAATCCATCCATCAATCAATCCATCCATCCATCAATCCATCCATCCATCAATCCATCCATCCATCCATCAATCCATCCATCCATCAATCCATCCATCCATCCATCCATCCATCCATCAATCAATCCATCCATCCATCAATCAATCCATCCATCAATCCATCCAACCATCCATCCATCAATCAATCCACCAATCCATCCATCAATCAATCCATCAATCAGTCAGTCTGTGTCTTACTTGCAGTAGGTGTCGTTGATCATGCCGTAGACGTGGATCTCTTTACACATGTCCATGGCCAGGATCAGAGTGAACCAACCGGTACTGAGGTACGAACCAGACTGGATCCTACACACACACACACACACGCGCACACGCATACACGCACGCACGCACGCACGCACACACACACACACACACACACACACACACACACACACACACACACACACACACACACACACACACACACACACACACACATATACACACACACGGAGAGAGACAGAGAGACAAGGGGTGAGATCACAAATCACACAGAAATCTTTTCTTTCACTTCATGGTTGTTGGAGGTCAATGCCTCATGTTCCCCGGTAGGCCGTCAATGTAAATAAAAATGTGTTCTTAACTGACTTGTCGTGTTAAATAAAGGTTAAATGAAAAATATATATATTAAATATGTACTGTATATATATATATGAAATATATATTAAATATATACTGTTAATATATTACATATATATTAAATATATACTGTATATATAAATCTATAAATATATATATAAAATATATACTGTATGTATATATATATAGAAAATATATACTGTATGTATGTATATTAAATATATACTGTATGTGTATATATATATTCTGTATATATATACACATATTAAATATATACTGTATATATATATATATATATATATATTAAATATAAAATATATGTAGCATATCTATATATATATATATATATATTAAATATATACTGTATATATATATATATATTAAATATATGCTGTATATATATATATTAAATATATGCTGTATATCTATATCTATATTAAATATATGCTGTATATCTATATATATATTAAATATATACTGTGTATATATATATATATTAAATATATGCAGTATATCTATATATGTATATATATATGTTTACCATGAAATGCTTTGTTACCGAGGCAGAGCAATCAACTTGCTTCTCCAAAGGTGACATCTGGTCTGAGATTAATGACCGAAGGTAACATCGGGTCTGAGATTAAGGACCGAAGGTAACATCGGGTCTGAGATTAAGGACCGAAGGTAACATCAGGTCTGAGATTAAGGACCGAAGGTGACATCAGGTCTGAGATTAAGGACCGAAGGTAACATCAGGTCTGAGATTAAGGACCGAAGGTGACATCAGGTCTGAGATTAAGGACCGAAGGTAACATCAGGTCTGAGATTAAGGACCGAAGGTGACATCAGGTCTGAGATTAAGGACCGAAGGTAACATCAGGTCTGAGATTAAGGACCGAAGGTAACATCGGGTCTGAGATTAAGGACTGAAGGTGACATCGGGTCTGAGATTAAGGACCGAAGGTAACATCAGGTCTGAGATTAAGGACCGAAGGTAACATCGGGTCAGTAACTCTGCTTTCCCTGGCTGAGTCCTAAATGGCATCCCATTGGCCAGGTCCCTTGGGGAATAGGGTGCCATTTGGGATACAACCTCTGATTTGAACAGCCTGCTTGTCCCATGCAGCAGCCAGTCACTGTTGTTAAAATCAAACATGATAAACACTTAGTTTGGTGCAATCTGTGCTGCAGGCTTTAGACTGAGGAAAATCAATACTTTAAAGGCCCAATGCCTGCCGTTTTTATATCAATATCAAATCATTTAAAGATGCACTACGTAGAAATCATGTCCTGGTTGCTAAAAATTCAAATACTTCACCTAATTTCAGTTTATTTGACTAAACAAGCGAGTATAGTGTAGAGAATCATTGTGATGTTGTAGTCTACTGTACATGCTAAGGCTAACCCACAGGCAGAAAGAGAGAGATCAGTCCTGATATGAATGCTGTTCGGTATAATCTACTCAGGTCAGGGATGTGTGTATAGTACCGTAGAGAACAGTGACTGTGCTGAAGACTACACTGATCTTAGGTCAGGGATGTGTGTATAGTGCCGTAGAGAACAGTGACTGTGTTGAAGACTACACTGATCTCAGGTCAAGGATGTGTGTATAGTACCATAGAGAACAGTGTCTGTGCTGAAGACTACACTGATCTCAGGTCAGGGATGTGTGTATAGTACCGTAGAGAACAGTGACTGTGCTGAAGACTACACTGATCTCAGGTCAGGGATGTGTGTATAGTACCGTAGAGAACAGTGACTGTGCTGAAGACTACACTGATCTCAGGTCAGGGATGTGTGTATAGTACCGTAGATAACAGTGACTGTGCTGAAGACTACACTGATCTCAGGTCAGGGATGTGTGTATAGTGCCGTAGAGAACAGTGACTGTGTTGAAGACTACACTGGTCTCAGGTCAGGGATGTGTGTATAGTGCCGTAGAGAACAGTGACTGTGTTGAAGACTACACTGATCTCAGGTCAGGGATGTGTGTATAGTACCATAGAGAACAGTGACTGTGTTGAAGACTACACTAGTGCAGTCCTCTCAGTCATCCATCCTCCCCCAATCCAGAAACATTTCCCAGCCTGCTGCTGACTCACCTCCAGCCATTTCACTCACTTCCTCCTATTTGCCAGCCCCCTCCAGCCCTTCATCAGAGCAGACCAACTCTCTCACTCTGTTAAAGGCTTGACATTCAATCAACACCCTCCATCTCTCTCTCTCTCTCATCACCACCTCCTCCTCAAGCCCTTCATCAGAGCAGACCAACTCTGTCAGTCACTCTGTTAAAGGTTTGACATTGAATCAGCTATTCTATCTTCTTCTATGTGCGTGTGTGCGTGTGCGCGTGTGCAACTTAATGATGGAACCCTGTGCCAGCCAGTCACATTACTTTAACAGCAACGAATCGATCTGAAACTCAGACATCAGAGACAACCTCCTCTCCTCTCCTCTCCGGAAGGAGAGTTGTATGGCATTGAAGCTCGTCTGGAGGTTAGTTAACACAGTGTCCAAAGAAGGGCCATAAGTATACAGAATGGTGTCGTCTGTGTAGAGGTGGATCAGAGAATCACCAGCAGCAAGAGCAACATCATTGATGTATACAGAAAAGAGAGTCGGCCCGAGAATCGAACCTTGTGGCACCCCCATAAAGACTGCCAGAGGTCCGGACAACAGGCCCTCCGATTTGACACACTGAACTCTATCAGAGAAGTAGTTGGTAAACCAGGCGAGGCAATCATTTGAGAAACCAAGGCTGTCAAGTCTGCCAATAAGAATGTGGGGATTGACAGAGCCGAAAGCCTTGGCCAGGTCGATGAATACTATATAATATTGTCTCTTATCAATGGCGGTTATGATGTCATTTAGAACCTTGAGCGTGGCTGAGGTGCACCCATGATCAGCTCGGAAACCAGATTGCATAGCGGAGAAGGTACGGTGAGATACGAAATGGTCGGTAATCTGTTTGTTAACTTGGCTTTCGAAGACCTTAGAAAGACAGGGTAGGATAGATATAGGTCTGTAACAGTTTGGGTCTAGATTGTCACCCCCTTTGAAGAGGGGATGACCGCGGCAGCGTTCCAATCTTTGGGAATCTCAGACAATACGAAAGAGAGGTTGAACAGGCTAGTAATAGGCAGATCATTTTAGAAAGAGAGGGTCCAGATTGTCTAGCCCGGCTGATTTGTAGGGGTCCAGATTTTGCAGCTTTGGCGGGTTTCTGTGGAGGGTGCAGGGCAGTTGACCGGGGTAGGAGTAGCCAAGTGGAAAGCATGGCCAGCCGTAGAAAAATGCTTATTGGGCCCAGGGGCTGACTATGTCCTAGATGCTCTCCCTACAGGGCCCAGGGGCTGACCATGTCCTAGATACTCTCCCTATAGGGCCCAGGGTCTGACCATGTCCTAGATACTCTCCCTATAGGGCCCAGGGGCTGACCATGTCCTAGATACTCTCCCTATGGGCCCAGGGTCTGACCATGTCTTAGATACTCTCACTATAGGGCCCAGGGTCTGACCATGTCCTGGATGCTCTCCCAATAGGGCCCAGGGTCTGACTATGTCCTGGATACTCTCACTATAGGGCCCAGGGTCTGACCATGTCCTGGATACTTCACTATAGGCTCCAGGGTCTGACCATGTCCAAGATGCTCTCCCTATAGGGCCCAGGGTCTGACCATGTCCTAGATGCTCTCCCTATAGGGCCCAGGGTCTGACCATGTCCTAGATGCTCTCCCTATAGGGCCCAGGGTCTGACCATGTCCTAGACTCCCTATAGGGCCCAGGGTCTGACCATGTCCTAGATGCTCTCCCTATAGGGCCCAGGGTCTGATCATGTCCTAGATGCTCTCCCTATAGGGCCCAGGGTCTGACTATGTCCTAGATGCTCTCCCTATAGGGCCCAGGGTCTGACCATGTCCTAGATGCTCTCCCTATAGGGCCCAGGGTCTGACCATGTCCTAGACTCCCTATAGGGCCCAGGGTCTGACCATGTCCTAGATACTCTCACTATAGGGCCCAGGGTCTGACCATGTCCTAGATACTCTCCCTATAGGGCCCAGGGTCTGACCATGTCCTATATACTCTCCCTATAGGGCCCAGGGTCTGACTATGTCCTGGATACTTCACTATAGGGCCCAGGGTCTGACCATGTCCTGGATACTTCACTATAGGGCCCAGGGTCTGACCATGTCTTAGATACTTCACTATAGGGCCCAGGGTCTGACCATGTCCTGGATGCTCTCCCTATAAGGCCCAGGGTCTGACCATGTCCAAGACTTCCTATAGGGCCCAGGGTCTGACCATGTCCTAGATGCTCTCCCTATAGGACCCAGGGGCTGACCATGTCCTAGATACTCTCCCCAGAGGGCCCAGGGGCTGACTATGTCCTGGATACTTCACTATAGGGCCCAGAGGCTGACCATGTCCTAGATGCTCTCACTATAGGGCCCAGGGGCTGACCATGTCCTAGATACTCTCCCCGTAGGGCCCAGGGGCTCTGGTAAAAAAAAGAAATGACCTAAATAAGGAATAGATTGACATTTGGTCTTGTATGACCTCTTTAACCTTCAACCTTAAACCTTCAACAGTAAACAATATAATATGTGCCCCCCCCAACACACAATCCTTGTAGGGACCAAACAATTGAGGCCCATTCAAAATCCTATTTTGCTTAACCCCTAATCCTAACCCTAAAACTAACCCCTAACCATAATTCTAACCCTAAACCTAACCCCTAACCATAATCATAACCCTAAACCCTAACCCCTAACCATAATCATAAACCTAACCCCTAACCCCTAATCCTAACCCTAAACCTAACCTCTAATCCTAACCCTAAACCTAACCCCTAACGATAATCATAACCCTAAACCTAACCCCTAACCATATTCATAACCCTTAACCTAACCATAATCATAACCCTAAACCTAACCATATTCATAACCCTAACCCCTAACCATAATCCTAACCCTAAACCTAACCCCTAACCATAATCATAACCCTAACCCCTAACCCCTAATCCTAACCCTAAACCTAACCCTAACCATATTCATAACCCTAAACCTAACCCCTAACCATAATCATAACCCTAAACCTAACCATATTCATAACCCTAAACCTAACCCCTAACCATATTCATAACCCTAAACCTAACCATAATCATAACCCTAAACCTAACCATATTCATAACCCTAAACCTAACCCCTAACCATAATCCTAACCCTAAACCTAACCCCTAACCATAATCATAACCCTAACCCCTAATCCTATCCCTAACAACTAACCCCTAATCCTAACCCTAAACCTAACAACTAACCCCTAATCCTAACCCTAAACCTAACAACTAACCCCTAACCCTAAACCTCTAACCATAATTCTAACCCTAACACTTTGTTGCTTTTTGGATTTTGTCTTGTTGCTCTGTCTGTATGCTACGTCTTGCTTGTCCTATGTTGCTCTGTCTGTATGCCAAGTCTTGCTTGTCCTATGTTGCTCTGCATGTGCTCACTGCTCAATGATTGTCTATATTGTAATTGTTTTTAATAACCTGCCCAGGGACTGCGGTTGAAAATTAGCCGGCTGGCTAAAACCGTCACTTTTACTGAAACGTTGATTAATGTGCACTGTCCCTGTAAAAATAATAAGTAATTATCTTTTTGTTTTCTCATGATTTGCTTGGGTCTAACTGTGTTGCTGTCCTGGGGCTCTGTGGGGTCTTTTTGTGTTTGTGAACAGTCTCAGGACCAGCTTGCTAAGGGGACTCTTCTCCAGCTTCAACTTTCTGTAGGGTGTGTTTGTGATCAGAGTCTCAGGACTAGCTTGCTAAGGGGACTCTTCTCCAGCTTCAACTTTCTGTAGGGTGTGTTTGTGTTTGTGAACAGAGTCTCAGGACCAGCTTGCTAAGGGGACTCTTCTCCAGGTTCATCTCTCTGTAGGGTGTGTTTGTGAACAGAGTCTCAGGACCAGCTTGCTAAAGGGACTCTTCTCCAGCTTCAAATTTCTGTAGGGTGTGTTTGTGTTTGTGAACAGAGTCTCAGGACCAGCTTGCTAATGGGACTCTTCTCCAGGTTCATCTCTCTGTTGGGTGTGTTTGTGAACAGAGTCTCAGGACCAGCTTGCTAAGGGGACTCTTCTCCAGCTTCAACTTTCTGTAGGGTGTGTTTGTGTTTGTGAACAGAGTCTCAGGACCAGCTTGCTAAGGGGACTCTTCTCCAGGTTCATCTCTCTGTTGGGTGTGTTTGTGAACAGAGTCTCAGGACCAGCTTGCTAAGGGGACTCTTCTCCAGCTTCAACTTTCTGTAGGGTGTGTTTGTGTTTGTGAACAGAGTCTCAGGACCAGCTTGCTAAGGGGACTCTTCTCCAGCTTCAACTTTCTGTAGGTGATGGCTTTCTTATGGAAGTTTTGGCAAGCACTTCCTTTTAGGTAGAATTTAACGTTTATTTTCAAGGATTTTTATCATTGGCAGGCGTCGGCCTAATTCTGCTCTGCGTGCATTATTTGGGGTGTGTCCCATTTTGTGAATTATTGGTTGGTGAGCGGACCCCAGACCTCACAACCATAAAGGGCAATGGATTCTATAACTGACTCAAGTATTTTTAGCCAGATCCTAATTGGTATGTCAAATTTTAGGTTCCTTTTGATGGCATCAAAGGCCATTCTTGCCTTGTCATTCAGATCGTTCACAGCTTTGATGAAGTTACCTGTGGTGCCGAGGTTAAGGAAGAGGTATGTAAAACATAATTGTGCTCTACGGCATGGAAGATGGAATTTGTATTTGTGGTCCTGGCAACTGGACCTTTTTTGGAACACCGTTATATTTTGTCTTACTGAGATTTACTGTCAGGGCCCAGGTCTGTCAGGGCCCAGGTCTGTCAGGGCCCAGGTCTGTCAGGGCCCAGGTCTGTCGGGGCCCAGGTCTGTCAGAATCTGTGGGTGCTGCTTTAGGCCTTCCTTGGTTGGGGACAGAAGCACCAGATCATCAGCAAACAGGAGACATTTGACTTCAGATTCTAGCAGGGTGAGGCTGGGTACTGCAGACTGTTCTAGTGCCCTCGCCAATTTGTTGATATACATGTTGAAGAGGGTGGAGCTTAAGCTGCATCCCTGTCTCACCCACGGCCCCGTGGGAAGAAATGTGTGTGTTTTTTTGTGCCAGTTTTAACCGCACACTTGTTTGTGTACATGGATTTGATAATGTTGTATGTTTTTCCCCCAACACCACTTTCTATCAATTTGTATAGCAGACCCTCATGCCAAATTGATTCAACAAAGCATGAGAAGACTTTGACTTTGTTTTGGTTTGTTTGTTTGGCAATTAGGGTGTGCAGGGTGAATACGTGGTCTGTCGTACGGTAATTTGGTAAAAAGACAATTTGACATTTGCTATGTACATTGTTTTCACTGAGGAAATGTACAAGTCTGCTGTTAATGATAATTCAGAGGATTTTCCCAAGGTAGCTGTTGATGCATATCCCACGGTAGTTATTGGGGTCAAATTTGTCTCCAGTTTTGTGGATTGGGGTTATCAGTCCTTGGTTCCAAATATTGGGGAAGAAGCCAGAGCTGAGGATGCTGTTAAAGAGATTAGAGTATAGCCAATTGGAATTTGTGGTCTGTGTATTTTATCATTTCATTGAGGATACCATCAACACCACAGGCCTTTTTGGGTTGGAGGGTTTGTATTTTGTCCTTTAGTTCATTCAAGGTAATTAGAGAATCCAGTGGGTTCTGGTAGTCTTTAATATCTGATTCTAAGATTTGTAATTGATCAGTACTACTGCCAAGAGATGAGGTGTACCTACCATAGGAGTCTCCTCCGAGCCTACCATTGACTCTGTACAGACCCAGCGTGCGACAGAGCTGCAGGAGTTGTAACCCGTTTTTGTTGGTTGTGTTGTTGTAGTTGTGTCTAGGGGGGCATATGAGGGACGGAATGCTGTCACCTCCAGGTAAGGGTTTGTCCCCCTGTGTGCTGAGGGTGTCAGGTTCTGGTCCAGTTCTGGCATTTAGGTCACCACAGACTAGTTAATGTTGTGCTGGTCTGTTTTGTGGGTTTGTTCTGTCTGGATTGTGTGGACTAGCTTCACACATGTCACGTCACACTCCAGTGCTAATTGAAGGCGACGCCAGGTATGTTCTGTGCTATTAGCTTGGTAGCGTAGTAGCCTTATTTACTAAGCTTTATATTACAACATCCCCTAGAGATTGTATTTCACTTTTTGGCTTCAGAAGTAGGTTCAGACTGAACATTACTCACTCAGTTTTATGTTGGATTGTATTTCCAGGTTCCTCTGTGTTTCTTCTACAGTTTTTGGTTTAAAAAAAGAAAATCTTGATAGTCTTTGGTAGTAAGAATCAGGTAATTTTGTCCAAGATCAAGGTTTTAGGTATGGAGTTTTGATTTGGTTTTGAAGGTTTTGATGTAAAGGGTAGTATCCTGCATAAGTCAAGTTTATCGACAATTATTCAAAAATAATTGAATTTTTTGTCCTCTCTCTCTCCATCTGTCTGGAATCTGTCCTCTCTCTTCATTCCTCAGGGATCTCATTCTCTTTGCCTCTTTCTCTCTCTCCCTCTCTCTCTCTCTCTCTCCATCTCTCTCTCTCCCCCCTCTCTCTCTCTCCATCTCTCTCTCTCTCTCTCCTTTCTCTCCCTCCCTCCCTCCCTCCCTCCATCCCTCTCTCCCTCTCTCCCTCTCTCTCTCTCCCTCCCTCCCTCCCTCCCTCCCTCCCTCCCTCCCTCCCTCCCTCCCTCCCTCTCTTTCTCTAAGGTTAATTGCCTTGTCCTATAAAGCACGTCAACACAGACGGCAGGGAGAGAGGGAGGGAACAGAAAGGAGGGGAGAGAGGTTGGAGAGAGAGGACATAGAGGGAGGAAGGTGGGGAGAGATGGAGACAGGACAAGGACAGAGGGACGAAGAGAGAGAGATGGACTCCCCAAGCGGTCAGTGCCCTGAGCAAGCTTTTCGTCTTGTCCAACTGACCAGCTAGTGTCGTGGAAAATGACATAATTAGTCATGCTATCCCGTGTTTTGCTGCTTAAAGAATAGTCTATTTTTATATGCTAGTGTTTTTTCTAACCTGATACAAACTTGTCTCGGTAGGACTGAGTCATAAGACTAGACTTACAGCTAAGAGATGTTTGGGTGCAACCGAAAGCATGTGAAATCCTGTGGGTTTACTATCTACAGAAAGCCACACGTATGGAACCTTGCAGAAAGGAGCACAATATAGTGTTTGTTGTTGTGAACGCAGTTAGACGGTTGATCCCTCTATCAACCTCTTAAGTTTACACAGACGGCAAATTACTTTTTACACACTATCTGCTGACTGCCACGTATACAGAAAGAGCTTGTATGTGTTTTCTCTATAAAAGCATTGAACTGTTCGTTGAGCTTTTCAACTATGCACTGTAGTTGATTCTGCATTTTTGCAAATCTTATAATAAAGTGTTGTTTGAAAGAATCTGTAGTCTCTCTTTGATTAGATATTCCATGACACTAGCTACATTAGATGGATGTTTATAAAACCTCTCCTTCCCACATTGAGATGTTCCCATATGACCCCAGCATTTATCAAGGCAGTAGCCCCACAGTGCCCCCAGGCCAGACATCACACAGCCAGCCCTCCCACCACAGTAACAGTGTTGACTGAGTTCCAGGCTCTGATTCTCTCCTCTTTTAAAGAGACGACACATCCTAATGTCTCACCAGATGGTGCTGAATGGAGACAGACAAAAAAAAACATGCTCTCCTCTCCCTTCATCCTCTCTCCTCTCCCTTCATCCTCCCTCTCTCCTCTCCCTTCATCCTCTCTCCCTCCCTCTCTCCTCCCCCTTCATCCTCTCTCCTCTCCCTCCCTCTCTCCTCCCCCTTGATATCTCTCCACCTCCTCTCCCTCCCTTCTTTTCCTCCCCCACCATCCCCCATTCTCAATCCCTCTCCATCCGACTCTCTCTGTCTTCTCCCTTCATCACCATCCTCCCTCCCTCTCCTCCACCCCTCCCCCTTCATCCCCCCTCCTCCCTCCCTCTTTCTCCTCCCTCTCTTATCTTATGGGAAAGTATCTGTGTGTGTGTGTGTTTGATGTGACACAGCCTGCTCCATTTATTCCCCCATCGTAATAGGTAATATACATCAAAACCACTGACATATCATGGTAGGGATGAAGAGACAGAGGGCGGGTGAGAGAACGAGAAAGAGAATGAGAACGAGAATGAGATGTAGGGAGACAGATGCCTCCAAGGAAATGGTTTCAAGCACATGCATGCAAGGAGTAATGCATTCAGTACGTTGGTATATGAATATTTAAAAATATATATTTTGAATATTTATTTTAAAGCATTAGGACTGAGTGATGCATTAGGACTGAGTGATGCATTGGGACTGAGTGATGCATTAGGACTGAGTGATGCATTAGGACTGAGTGATGCATTGGGACTGAGTGATGCATTAGCATTAGGACTGAGTGATGCATTAGCATTAGGACTGAGTGATGCATTAGGACTGAGTGATGCATTGGGACTGAGTGATGCATTGGGACTGAGTGATGCATTGGGACTGAGTGATGCATTAGGACTGAGTGATGCATTAGCATTAGGACTGAGTGATGCATTAGCATTAGGACTGAGTGATGCATTAGCATTAGGACTGAGTGATGCATTAGCATTAGGACTGAGTGATGCATTAGCATTAGGACTGAGTGATGCATTAGCATTAGGACTGAGTGATGCATTAGCATTAGGACTGAGTGATGCATTAGCATTAGGACTGAGTGATGCATTAGCATTAGGACTGAGTGATGCATTAGCATTAGGACTGAGTGATGCATTGGGACTGAGTGATGCATTGGGACTGAGTGATGCATTGGGACTGAGTGATGCATTGGGACTGAGTGATGCATTGGGACTGAGTGATGCATTGGGAATGAGTGATGCATTGGGACTGAGTGATGCATTGGGACTGAGTGATGCATTGGGACTGAGTGCTCCATTAGGACTGAGTGATGCATTGGGACTGAGTGATGCATTGGGACTGAGTGATGCATTGGGACTGAGTGATGCATTAGGACTGAGTGATGCATTGGGACTGAGTGATGCATTGGGACTGAGTGCTCCATTAGGACTGAGTGATGCATTGGGACTGAGTGATGCATTAGGACTGAGTGATGCATTAGGACTGAGTGATGCATTGTGACTGAGTAATGCATTGGGACTGAGTGATGCATTGGGACTGAGTGATGCATTAGGACTGAGTGATGCATTGGGACTGAGTGATGCATTGGGACTGAGTGCTCCATTGGGACTGAGTGATGCATTGGGACTGAGTGATGCATTAGGGCTGAGTGATGCATTGGGACTGAGTGATACATTGGGACTGAGTGATGCATTGGGACTGAGTGATGCATTAGGACTGAGTGATGCATTGGGACTGAGTGATGCATTAGGACTGAGTGATGCATTAGGACTGAGTGATGCATTAGGACTGAGTGCTGCATTGGGACTGAGTGATGCATTAGGACTGAGTGATGCATTGGGACTGAGTGCTGCATTGGGACTGAGTGATGCATTAGGACTGAGTGATGCATTAGGACTGAGTGCTGCATTGGGACTGAGTGATGCATTAGCATTGGGACTGAGTGATGCATTAGCATTGGGACTGAGTGATGCATTAGGACTGAGTGATGCATTAGGACTGAGTGATGCATTAGGACTGAGTGATGCATTGGGACTGAGTGATGCATTGGGACTGAGTGATGCATTGAGACTGAGTGATGCATTGGGACTGAGTGCTGCATTGGGACTGAGTGATGCATTAGGACTGAGTGATGCATTGGGACTGAGTGATGCATTGGGACTGAGTGATGCATTGGGACTGAGTGATGCATTGGGACTGAGTGATGCATTAGGACTGAGTGATGCATTGGGACTGAGTGATGCATTGGGACTGAGTGATGCATTGGGACTGAGTGATGCATTGAGACTGAGTGATGCATTGGGACTGAGTGATGCATTGGGACTGAGTGATGCATTAGCATTAGGACTGAGTGATGCATTGGGACTGAGTGCTCCATTGGGACTGAGTGCTCCATTGGGACTGAGTGCTCCATTAGGACTGAGTGATGCATTAGCATTAGGACTGAGTGATGCATTGGGACTGAGTGATGCATTAGGACTGAGTGATGCATTGGGACTGAGTGATGCATTGGGACTGAGTGATGCATTGGGACTGAGTGATGCATTAGGACTGAGTGATGCATTAGGACTGAGTGATGCATTGGGACTGAGTGATGCATTGGGACTGAGTGATGCATTGGGACTGAGTGATGCATTGGGACTGAGTGATGCATTGGGACTGAGTGATGCATTGGGACTGAGTGATGCATTGGGACTGAGTGATGCATTGGGACTGAGTGATGCATTGGGACTGAGTGATGCATTGGGACTGAGTGATGCATTGGGACTGAGTGATGCATTGGGACTGAGTGATGCATTAGGACTGAGTGATGCATTGGGACTGAGTGATGCATTGGGACTGAGTGATGCATTGGGACTGAGTGATGCATTAACATTAGGACTGAGTGATGCATTGGGACTGAGTGATGCATTGGGACTGAGTGCTCCATTAGGACTGAGTGATGCATTAGCATTAGGACTGAGTGATGCATTAGGGCTGAGTGATGCATTAGGGCTGAGTGATGCATTAGGGCTGAGTGATGCATTAGGGCTGAGTGCTGCATTAGGGCTGAGTTTCTCTTGGTCTGTATAGTCTATATACATCCATGGCTTTCTCGGTATCTTAATAACATGAGATCATGAGGAAGGCACATCTGACATCCACAACACCCCTCCTGATCATCAGGTAGACAGATCCAATTTACTGTCTTTCTGTTTCAAACACATGAAATGAGAAACTGTCATTGTTCCTGAACAGTGTACGGTGTTGTGCATAATGCATTCTGTCAGTGATGTGTGTGTGTGTGTTGGGCCATGCGTTCTGTTCTGTAGTGGATCTGAAGCAGTCACTTTAGATTGCCGTGGTTACAGCTTTGTGTGAAACGGGAACCAATCACATCCTGGCAGACACATTAAAAAACCTGCTGTGAACATAACCTCTGACCCTGTCTCTCTGTCTAATCCAACTAGAACAGGAATAGAACCTCTGACCCTGTCTCTCTGTCTGATTAAACTAGAACAGGAATAGAACCTCTGACCCTGTCTCTCTGTCTAATCCAACTAGAACAGGAATAGAACCTCTGTCTCTCTGTCTAATCCAACTAGAACAGGAATATAACTTCTGTCACTGTCTCTCTGTCTAATCCAACTACAACAGGAATAGAACCTCTGTCCCTGTCTCTCTGTCTAATCCAACTACAACAGGAATAGAACCCCCGTCTCTCTGTCTGATTCAACTAGAACAGGAATAGAACCCCTGTCTCTTTGTCTAATCCAACTAGAACAGGAATAGAACCCCCGTCTCTCTGTCTAATCCAACTAGAACAGGAATAGAACCCCCGTCTCTCTGTCTAATCCAACTAGAACAGGAATAGAACCCCCGTCTCTCTGTCTAATCCAACTAGAACAGGAATAGAACCCCCGTCTCTCTGTCTAATCCAACTAGAACAGGAATAGAACCCCCGTCTCTCTGTCTAATCCAATGAGAACAGGATTATAACCTCTGTCTCTCTGTCTAATCCAACTAGAACAGGAATAGAACCCCTGTCTCTCTGTCTAATCCAATGAGAACAGGATTATAACCTCTGTCTCTCTGTCTAATCCAACTAGAACAGGAATAGAACCCCTGTCTCTTTGTCTAATCCAATGAGAACAGGAATAGAACCCCTGTCTCTCTGTCTAATCCAACTAGAACAGGAATAGAACCCCTGTCTCTCTGTCTAATCCAATGAGAACAGGAATATAACCTCTGTCTCTCTGTCTAATCCAACTAGAACAGGAATAGAACCCACATCTCTCTGTCTAATCCAATGAGAACAGGATTATAACCTCTGTCTCTCTGTCTAATCCAACTAGAACAGGAATAGAACCCACATCTCTCTGTCTAATCCAACTAGAAGAGGAATAGAACCCCCGTCTCTCTGTCTAATCCAACTAGAACAGGAATAGAACCCCTGTCTCTCTGTCTAATCCAATGAGAACAGGAATAGAACCCACATCTCTCTGTCTAATCCAACTAGAACAGGAATAGAACCCCGTCTCTCTGTCTAATCCAACTAGAACAGGAATAGAACCCCTGTCTCTCTGATTCAACTCCAACAGGAATAATAATGTAAATCATTTTGCTCAACAAACCCAGTCTTCTGAAGGCCAGAGCCGCATTACAGTACATTCACTGCTTTCTGTTCTGCTTTTGATTCCATTGAAACTCAAATCACACTAAATCTACCTTCTTGCCCTTTGTGCTGTTGTCTGTGCCCAATAATGTTTGTACCATGTTTTGCGCTGCTACCATGTTGTCCTGCTGCCATGTTGTGTTACTACCGTGTTGTTGTCATGTTGTGTTGCTACCATGCTGTGTTGACATGTGTTGCTACCATGCTGTGTTGTTGTCTTAGGTCTCTCTTGTATATCCTTCCTGTTTGGCCCTGTCCGGGGGTGTCCTCGGATGGGGCTACAGTGTCTCATGACGCCTCCTGTCTCAGCCTCCAGTATTTATGCTGCAGTAGTTTATGTGTCGGGGGGCTAGGGTCAGTTTGTTATATCTGGAGTACTTCTCCTGTCCTATTCGGTGTCCTGTGTGAATTTAAGTGTGCTCTCTCTAATTCTCTCCTTCTCTCTTTTTCTCTCTCTCTCGGAGGACCTGAGCCCTAGGACCATGCCTCAAGACTACCTGACATGATGACTCCTTGCTGTCCCCAGTCCACCTGGCCGTGCTGCTGCTCCAGTTTCAACTGTTCTGCCTTATTATTATTCGACCATGCTGGTCATTTATGAACATTTTAACATCTTGGCCATGTTCTGTTATAATCTCCACCCGGCACACCACCCCTCATAGCCTGGTTCCTCTCTAGGTTTCTTCCTAGGTTGTGGCCTTTCTAGGGAGTTTTTCCTAGCCACCGTGCTTCTACACCTGCATTGCTTGCTGTTTGGGGTTTTAGGCTGGGTTTCTGTACAGCACTTTGAGATATCAGCTGAAGTACGAAGGGCTATATAAATAAATTTGATTTATAGAGCCAAAAAGATTGGAAAAGTGGTTTACCCATACATCTCCATTTTGGATAGATAATTCTTTGTGCTGTTGTTTGTTTAGTGTTTGGTTAGAATCTATGGATTCTTC